>NC_047163.1:1409917-1417417 GCF_009819705.1 Hippoglossus hippoglossus
GCACCTTGCTCAGGGGCACTTTCAAAATTATTTACTGAGACAGAGCATCTTTGGCTGCGATAGCGGGGCTTTGAACTGTTGACCTTCCAATCACAGGCCCACTTCTCGACCCAACCCCCCCGGTGAACCCCAACCCACCCTGACCAGGCCTGATTAATGTAGGAGGGTAAAGTGGATGAGACAGAGGAGGCAGAGGTTCCTCTTCCTCTCCGTCTGTCTCTCCTGAATCCATCCGTCTCCGCCACAGGCTGCTCTGTATAATAAATGTTCACTTTCCCTCAACGCTGATTAAAAGTTCATTTAATCTGACCTCTCTCTTTGTATCTGTCTCACACTTTTAGACTCTCTGTCTTTTTCTGTTGCACCAGCGTCCTCAGGTGTCCCCAACCACCAAGTGTAGAGGACAGCATGTCAGCGCTTCACCATCTTAATAAACGTGGGACTCAGGTCCTGACAGTGGCGGCTTCCACTGGGCCTGTGCACTGACTGACATCAGCCTAAATGGGGACATATGCAGTTGAAATGTGGAACCTGGTTTGAAAGTAAAACTGTCACTGCAGTGATGTGGCTGAAACTCAGCTACTGCTGAATGTTTGAATGTGTGTGTAAGCTGCTTATGTCTGTATATAAAGGTAATGTCTGTATATAAAGGTAATGTCTGTATATGAGGGTAATGTCTGTATATGAGAGTAATGTCTGTATATAAAGGTAATGTCTGTATATAAAGGTAATGTCTGTATATGAGAGTAATGTCTGTATATGAGAGTAATGTCTGTATATGAGGGTAATGTCTGTATATGAGAGTAATGTCTGTATATGAGAGTAATATCTGTATATAAAGGTAATGTCTGTATATAAAGGTAATGTCTATATATGAGAGTAATGTCTGTATATGAGAGTAATGTCTGTATATGAGGGTAATGTCTGTATATGAGAGTAATGTCTGTATATAAAGGTAATGTCTGTTATATAAAGGTAATGTCTGTATATAAAGGTAATGTCTATATGAGAGTAATGTCTGTAAAGAGTAATGTCTGTATATAAAGGTAATGTCTGTATATAAAGGTAATGTCTGTATATGAGAGTAATGTCTGTATATGAGAGTAATGTCTGTATATGAGAGTAATGTCTGTATATGAGGTAATGTCTGTATATGAGAGTAATGTCTGTATATGAGAGTAATGTCTGTATATGAGGGGTCATGTTTTACTGTGGTATCTACGATATCTATGATATTGTATGAGACACTTTCTGTTTTCATTTAGTTTTGTGTACTCATTGTTAATACTCCCACTCACTACTCTGTGTACTTGTTGTGGTACTGGAATGATGACGCTTGCTGTGTACTGTGGCTCAGCAGCCTGGTGTCGGACCTTCACGGTTGAGCCTCTTCTCCAAGGATTCATACTGTTTTTTTGAAAAGGGACCAATCCATAAGTGTGAAAGACTTGTTGTCTCATCACCTGCAGAGCAGAGACCTCAGACTGGAGCTGCAGAGGAGTCGAAGCGAGCTGGACTGAGGCAGCCAGATGAAAAGAACCTTCTGTTTGCCATCGCTGCTTTATGTCGATATGTTCTCTCTCTTTTTTTTACTGTTTCTGGCCTTGAGACGTCAATTCTTAATTGATTCATAACTGTGTCTTTTCACCTTGGTTACCATAGCATTTAAACACATAATAACTCATGTTCCAGTCTGGTTTGTAAAGCACTGAACGATCCTGCATCTCTCTGCTAAGTGTTGCCTTTTTATAAAGGTCAAACGCTGCCTGATGAAATATGTGTTGATGTTTTCCAGAGGACTGAATTTTATATGAAGACGCACAGTTTTTATATCCACTGGAAACCTCAAGCTTGGTACCAACATTAACGAGGTGATCCATTAATTAGCCTTGATTATGGAAGTATCCTGTTCATCCCGACCAGAACCGAACCAGCTCAACCCGCTGCATCACGTCTGCTGAGCTGCAGTTTGGGGGATCGGACAAATAAAGAACAAGAAGAACCACACAACAGGTATTGCAGATGGTGTTGTCTCTACCTGTAGCATTTAAACTCTTAAACAGACTGTTGGAGTGATTATGACGACGATAACCGGATGGAACACATTCCCACTCTCTCCACATTGTGTGGGAGCCGACAGCTCCCACACAATGTGGAGAGAGTGGGATAATGAGGGTCCCTCTGTGGACGCTCATTTACAGACTCATCCTGTTTCAGATCCATTGTTACTGATGTTGTGCTTTTTGCTTCACATTCTCTCACAAATTGGCTGAATAAACATGTTACGGAGTGAGTTCCTGACAGAGTCCTGGAGCAGGCGTCCCTGTGGAGCAGATGGTAATCCACCGCTGCCAGTGGTGAGACGGCTCCTGGATCATCTCACCAACTAATAATCACATCTCTGATAGAAAAACGTGTCTGCCACTGAGGGTCTGTTTCTGTTTGTGAACGATGGTGATTTATCATTTTTCTTTCAAAGATTGTGAGAAATAATCTCACATGGCAAACCGCTTTCATTGCAACATAACCTTTCATGTTAGAAGTTCCCAGAGACTATTAGAAGAGAGTTGAAGTCATCAAGAGGTTCATTCAAACAAAGTCCCTTCTGATGCGTCTGTTAGCAGACAACCAGGCCTGTTGAGTGTTTTTCCACCTCCTCCGTGGCTGTTCAGGCCAGAGAGTGAGTCTGAGGTCCTGCGGCTGCTCATGATCCATCTGCTTCAGACTGCAGCCATCAGCCTGTAATGGAACCATCACCCGGCAGAGCAGATGGAGAGAGCAGAGGCTCAGGGAGCTAATGGAGGTGGGCTCGGGTCTGCTGTGTGCCTCTGGATGTAAGTTTGTGCACTTGTGTGCACACAAATGTGTTTGTGCATCTCGTGGAAAAAGTGTAAGTGAGGCGGAGACAAAGGGCAGGCGTCAGTGCACGCCGCTCTGAACTCCTGGAGGCCGGGCTAAAAGGGGTGAGCTGGTGTTGGTGGCGAGGTCAATCTCACTTCAAGTCTATTTGTTTTCCTCCTCCACATGTTCCATCCACTGCCTCCACGTCTGGACTGTTCTCTCTGTGGAGCTGGGCGGATCAACAGGGGGTCCGAGGCCCCTCTGGGTCCTCAGCAGGGACAGCAGGGCCGTGAAGCTGTGTGACTGGAAAACACAATCAAGCATCTACTCGGAAACTGATAAGGTCACACACTGTTTTTCATTGCCGGCTCCATTAGGTGTTTTTTTAAGTTCTACCTGCGCTGTCAGCGTGCGACTCATTATTTGAAGTGAATTTCCCCCATGTGTGGATAAATAAAGTTTTATCTATCTACTTTCTCTTCTCCTACAAAACGTATGAGTCTCAGAACAGCGTCTGCAGGAAGAACAGAATCCCTACGTACATCACTATTTTCATGCACTAATTAATGATATATAACATCTGATTTCACACAGGCAGCAGACTCACTTACAGATTCAGGTGTGTTAGAAAAACACACAAACCTTCTCACTGCTCAGATTTAACAGAAACGCTTTGATGAATCTGTTTGATGCTTTCCTCAGGTTTATTTCATGCGTTAGACTGAACAACATCGGATTCATTCCACATTTCCCTGGAAGGCCGAACTTGAATTGAGCAAAAGGAAACAGAGGCGGATGAGAGGAGTTTCTGCTCCGACGATCGAGTGATGATTATCTTTTGTTTTTGCGGCCTCCTGCTGTTCCTATGTGGCAAACGAGGAGTGTTTGCGATGCAGCTAGTGTGAGAAAACATGAATTTATTAACGCGCTACACGAAGCCTGTGATGATTCAACGTCTAAATCAGTAGATGCCTCATGTATTCACCTACGCTCAGATTAACATTACACACAAGACACTTCCCACATTAATGTCAGTCAAAAGCAAAAGTATTAACTCATTAATAGCATCTAGTATTTCCTAATGAGGAACAGAGACTCAGTCCACTCTCATCAGTGGAGCAGTCGAACGTAGGGACTACCCTGGCTCAGTAGAGTCCCGGGAATTAGATGGAGTCTGTGGCAGCGTGATGGACGGGGCTGATCCCTGAGATTAGACTGTGACCCCGGAGACCAGGAAGCAGATAACAACCTGCTCCCTGTTTGTCGTCGTCAGGTTGCAGCGATGAGATGCTGCTCTGAGATTTAAAAACCTGCTTTGTGGGTCAATTCAGCCGATTTACTGGATTACGTTTAGATTGCGAAGCGAACACCACCTGAACCCAAGATAAACCGGATTGACCAGTATACCCTGATATGTTTAAATGAGAGGGAGAGAAGCTGGAGGACACTAACCAGAGAAAAGAGGAGCGGGGACGGTGGAGGGATGGAGGGATGGAGAGATGGAGGGATGGAGGATGGAGGGATGGAGAGATGGAGGGATGGAGGGATGGAGGGATGGAGAGATGGAGGGATGGAGGGATGGAGGGATGGAGGATGGAGGGATGGAGAGATGGAGGGATGGAGAATGGAGGGATGGAGGGATGGAGAGATGGAGGGATGGAGGGATGGAGGGATGGAGAGATGGAGGTGGAGGGATGGAGGGATGGAGGGATGGAGGATGGAGGGATGGAGAGATGGAGGGATGGAGGGATGGAGGGATGGAGAGATGGAGGGATGGAGGGATGGAGGATGAGGATGGAGGGATGGAGGGATGGAGGGATGGAGGGATGGAGGGATGGAGGGATTAGTAGGAGAGGGGAGGCAACTTGGAGCTAAAGTAAAGGTCAGTGTGGATCAAACAGTGATCCTCAGCCCTCTGTGTACTGCTGCCAACCTGCCACTGTGTGTGTGTGTGTGTGTGTGTGTGTGTGTGTGTGTGTGTGTGTGTGTGTGTGTGTGTGTGTGTGTGTGTGTGTGTGTGTGGTCAGCACTCCTCTCCGTCCCTTTGCTTTGGTTTGAAATGGGATAAGTCAACTTCAGTAACACACATACATCACCACACACTCGTGCACAGGAACACAAACACACACTCAAGGCGCTGCAGTGTGTCGCAGCTCATTATTGGTGGTAACACCACGATTCTCTCATTGCCTCACCCCCTCCCTCCCCCCCCCCCCTCCCTGTCTCCCCCGTTATCAGCCTCTCTTCACATTAGTTGGTTGTTTGAAGACAAAAACAGGAAAATGAGAAAAGCAGCCGCTCCAGGAGTTTATTCTTTAAACAACTGGGTTGTTTTTTTTTTACATTTTAATATTTTCAAGGTGATTTCAGTGAACAACAACATAAAAAAAACATCCAGTCTACTCTGATAATTAAAATGTTTGATTTAAACCGTGACTTGTTTCTTCCGTTACGATTAGCTTTTTAAGAAACAAAACGTTTCTGTTTAAAGTCACTGAAACTTCAAAATGTTGTCACAGTCACAGTTTACTAACTCAAACACAGATATTCCAGGAACTGGTCTGACTGGATGGACACGTGCTCTTCTGCATTTTTACTCCTAACGTCCATCCCTTGATTTTGATCTAAAGCCATTTTCAGACATGACTGGGTGAGTTCGTTTTTTCTTTTCTGAGAACCGCAGCAGGAGATTCTCTGGGTCAGAAGCGCTCAGGCGAGAGGTGGCGTCTGCAGAGCAGCAGGAGGACGTGACGTAAGAATTCCACTGCAGGTTCACAGCACATCAACACCCTTAGCACCGAAACCCCTCAGATCTCATGTTCGATCGTGTGTTCTTCCTGTTTGGCTTCCTGAGATGTTTGTATTCCTCCAGTTTCACGTCCGGCACATGTTAGAAACTTCATCAACACGTCAGCTCACTTCATGGGAATCCTCACAGCGGCTCACTCAAGGTTGTCCAGAGTTTTCACTCGGGGGCCGACAGGAAAACCTTGGTTCTCACCTGCAGCCGCTCTGGATGACTCTGGAGAGCGTGTGGAGGTCAGTGCAGGTAGGAAGGCGACTCTCGTCTTTCAGATGCTTCTAACCGAACGCCGCACTTGTCAAACATCCGTCAGTGGCTCCTCTGGCTCTCCCTGAATCCCAGCTCTGAAATGGGGGAGTTCCTGAAAAACCCACAGCCCTGGAACCCGTCGTCATTCTCTTGCACTTTGACGTGATTGAATCAGAAAGCTCCCCCTGAGGAAGCTGGGAGAATTAAGCACAAACGACTCCGGTCCGGACCGACTCTATTCAGGGCTGCGGGGCCCACGGCCAGCGCTTTCTGACAATGTATTTTACCTTGCAGTAGAAAAGTCAACTCTGTTCATTCTCCATTGTCAAAAAGCATCTGTGGCATGCTATCATTTGGTATTTTTGTTCAGGACGGCAGAGATGAGGTCGACGCGCTGACGGATGGACGCAGAAAAACAACCCTGGAGACATCGCAGAGGGACCTGCTTCCTGATTTACAGAAAGACCTGTACCTGATGGGTGATATATCATTTTACACATTTATCACACTAACTTTCTGATGTGTTTGCTGGTACTGCTTCTGTATGGCGAATCGTCTGACGGCTGATGGTAGTGATGATGATGCTAGTGCCATGCAGGGCATTATATCATCTTTTGAAGGTAGTTCGGCAGCATGCAGATGTTGTGTTTCTTCAGCTCGTCACGGTCGAGCCAGAGGTTTGTGGTCAGATTTTAAAAAGTCGTCTCAAGTGAGATTAAACAAAAACAGCAAAGCTGCAGTTTGTGGAACCAAAGCATCAAAACTGAAGACAGAGATGAGGGAAAGTGGAAAGTTGGAACTCACCACCTGTGACTTGTCCTCTTTCAATACATATAATCATTTCATCCGCTGATAATATAAAAGTGTGAATTAATGGAGCTATAACAAAGCAAACTAAATCCTTTATAAAACCAACATGAGGAGCATCTGCCGGTAAAATAATATCTTGGTTTTAACGATAGTCTTCCAATGGAGAGCTATACAGCAGAGTTACATCATGAAGGGTGAAATGAACCAAGCGCTCCTTTTACTGCTTTACCTCCAACATCATTTTCAGAAGCTCATGATCCTGCAGCAAACATCATAAAATCCCAGAGTTACCGCGGTGGCCAGATGGTCTTGTTAAAAACTTCCTCTGGGCGTGTGTGCACGTGTCTGTGCACGTGTAATGGACAGCCGGGCCGTATAGATGCCAGGTGACATTAAGCAGGAAACCTGGCAACACGGGTGATTCCTCATCTGCAGCATCGATACGATCCTCAGAGGCGACTGAGGGATAATTGGGAGAGTGAGAGAAGGTGAGAGAGAGGCAATAAGAGAGAAACAGTGAGAGGCAGTAAAGGAGAGAAACTGAGGGAGGGCTGGAGGAGGAGGAATCTCTCTGTGGGGTTTTAACGACTTCTCTCCCCCGTGTGAAAACGCATCTACACTAAGCAAGTGCCAGCGAGAAGGACCAGAACCAGAACGTCTGCAGGAATAAAGCTGGGTTTATATTTGTGCTGCTCATTAGCAACAGCACCTGTACACGTAGGAGAGACTCAGCCTGTGGAGGCTGTTCACTATTAACAAGGATTCCACACAAACCTTCAGCTTTCAGTCACAGTGGG
>NC_047163.1:1422417-1532417 GCF_009819705.1 Hippoglossus hippoglossus
ACACACACACACACAGAGTACAGTAAGGAGCCTCCTCTGGATGAATAAATGACGCTCCTCTCTTCACTGTGGACTCATCGTTTCTCTTTCATCATTTTAATGTTTTCTCTGCGTCACCGGCACGTTTGTGTTGAGTCCAGTGTCCGATGGGAACCTGTGTGTGAGACCTCAGGTCCTGCTGTCACGTTCTGAAATGTGATGAATCCTCTGCTCCTTCTGGAACAAAGATCTCTGTGCAGAATAAATCTCCGTTCTGATGTGAAGGCAGGACAAGGAGGCGCCAGGGGCATCATCTTTATACAATTCACTTCCTACATGTATTCTTCTTATTTTATCATTATTATTATTATTTATTCATGTACTTTGGGTTTTACTGTGTAAATATAAAGCTCTCTGACTCCGGATCTGTCTTATGACTGAAACACTCGAACATGTGGATGCAGTCGAGTCCAAAAACCTAAAATACCAAACCTGTCCTTTATTGTCCTTCTTATATTACAGCTGCAGTTAGTTTTCATTGTTTGAATGTTTACTGCACAACACACGTCCAGTTGTTGCAGCTGTTGTGTCTTTAATCTGCCTTTAGATTAACAATATTTACAATAATCAAGTTAGAATAAAGATTTATACTCAGTATTACTATTCAGGTCCGTTAAGACTCTTGTGTCTCGGCCTCCGCAGTTGATTCCTTATCAGGTGATGATGAATTAGGATCTACACAATGATGTGGTCCGTTTTATTTGATACAAACACAACGTGTATTTGATTTGACTTTATCATAATCTTTTCTCTGTGCGGTCCCGGCCTCAAACGTCTCCTCGTTTCTGTGGACACTTGGAAGTGAATGTTTCAACAGCAGGCGATTACATTTAAATCAGCACGCCACCGGAAAGATAAAACATGATGAATGCAGCAATCTGTCCTCAGCTCCTCAGCCGTCAGGTCTGATGTGTTAAGAGAGGCTGCCACTGCACTATAAAAGAGACTTACATTTTAAATTGAATTTTGAAGTATTGTTCGTCATGTGGCGGCGAAGTGGGAGAGATGGATGATGGCAGGGTTTTTTTTCTCTTTGCATGAACACCTGTGTGTTTTACATTACATGTGTAAGGAGATTTACGTCTGTGCAGCACTTTCATTGTAATCTTCTTACTCAACTACACAATCGGTGCGGAGGATGGACGTAAGCTGTGCATGTGGGCTTGTGGGGACAAGCACAACTGCAGAGTAAAAATGTCGGAGCCTCAATGACTTAACGATGCTCCTGCAATTAAGGAGTGATTATACGAGGGGGAAAAGTGAGAGGCAGAGAAAAGGAATAACAGCTGAAGGAGAACTCATAGAGGAGCTTCAATAGATTAGTTTTCTGTGTCTGATGGGGGACGAGAGTCACCATGAACCTGACAGAGAAATATCTACTTCTGGATAAAGGCCGGGTTGCTAGAGAACACAGAGAGCTTCGCAGTGCCGTGGAATTTAAATAGAGAGTGAAAGAGTGGACCTTGATCTGTAGAACTACCACAAAGCACAGGGTTCGTCTGCTTCACCTTTCTTTTCTTTCCATTTTGATCTCATCCGTCCTACATCTGAGGCAGAGGACTGTCGAACCTAGCTAATAACGTGGAGGCTACTGTAGTTGGCTTGTATGGTTTCAGCTACAAGGTGATTATAATCATATAATGTCTCTAGCTGGACTCAGGCTCTTGATTCTCCTCTGACACTGCAGCCGCGTTCTCCTGAGGCCCCGTTCGTCCATTTCTTGCAAGATGTTTTCAAACCCTACTGGTTACGATACGAGATGTTTCACCCCGAATACTTTAAGGTCTAACACCTCATTGTCGCAGAGTCACACCTGCCTGCACAGTACAGTGCTGCTGTAGAGTAACGTCTAGGTCACATGCATCCGGCCTGGAATTGGAAAAGATCCGACTCCAGGTGGACCCGTGCTGTTCACACTGTCAACAAACAGATTACAGCCACATGCAGTTTGAACGTAGCCTCATTTAGCAGGATGATACAAAAACTCCTCAACGGATCTCGATGAAACTGGAAGGATGTGGAATGGGACCTTAGGTGCAGATCTGAATCTGGTGATGGATCCAGGAATTCTTCTTCTTCTTCTTCTTCTTCTTCTTCTTTATCATTGTAACATCCACATCTTTATTTTGATTTGCACCAAATTTCAAACACACTCATAAATATCCGTCCTAAAGATCCATGAATTATCCTCTGAGAACTGATTGAAACACATCCTGTCTGTAGTGAATTTAAATGTGGTCTCATGAGGAGACTGTTGGTCCTTGATGGAGGTTTGAGCTGAGAGACACTCTGGTTGAAGACATGAGGCCGTGCATCACAACATCACAACATGCAGCGTTCACATTGAATAACTTTTATTACATGTAAGTATTTACATGTTGAGATAAATGTCTACTAATCAACATCTAGAATGAAAGAGCAAACTGAATAAAAAAATCATTGTTCAGGGAGCGTGGGGAGTCAGGATGAGGGGATGGTCGAGGGAGAGGAGGGATGAGAGAGGAGATCAGAGCTCCGGTGTTTAAAGAGAAAACTGAGGAACATCTTCCTCCCTCCTCTCTCCTCCTCCTTCTTCTCTCTCTTCTTCAGATCGTTCCTCTCCTTCTTCTCTCTCTCCAGTTGCTCTTTCTTTTCCTCCTTCTTCTCTCTCTTTATTCTCCTTTTTGACCTGCTCCTTACTCATCGGTCTTCAAGGTGAGTTCCTGAAACGTCAGAGAGAAAATAAGTTTCAGCATTTTCTTCTTCAAAGTCCGAACATGAAACAAACCTACAATCCATATAATTCAAATCTAAAAGGATCTGATGTAATCTACCTGAAGCTCAATGTTCTGCAGGGTCAGGAGTTTTACTTCTTCCAGCTCAGCAGAAAACTCCTCCTCTGCCTCCCTGATCTGGTTCATCAGATCCTCTATCTCCTGGAAGCTGACCTCCTGTCCCAGGGAGCTGCACTTCGGCTTCTCCTCATAGTTCTCCTGCAGATCTTCAAATTTCCCCTTCCACTCGTTTTCCACTATCACGTTGTCCAGGTACTGCAGCTGAAGATCAGCGCTGAGGGAGAAGTTTTCTTCCTCCTTCACTTTCATCAGTGTCTTCAGATCTTCGAGCTCCTTCTCCAACTCTTCCTGTCTGGTTCTTGCTGTGTCCGCAGACTTCTCCATGTTGACCAAGTCGTCTCTGGCCTGACACAGCTGTGAGGCAGTAGAGGCTATCTGCTTCCTGAGATCTGCGTTTTGTACAAACAGAGCACGATTCTCTGCAGCCAGAGCAGCGTTTTCGGCAGCCATCTTTTGCAGAGCAGTGTTTGTTGCAAAGAGAGCAATGTGTCTTGCAGTCTGCTTTTGAAGAGCAGCATTGTCTTTAGCCGAAGATGCCTTCTCAGCATTCAGCTGCCTTATCTGAGGATTTTTTACTAGATCGGTGACTCTTGCAGCCAGAGCAGCGTTTTCTGCTGCCTGCTTTGCCACCTGCTCCTGTAGAGCAGCGTTCTCAGCAGCCAGCTCATCGTTCGTCTGAGTTCCTTCATCAGACTGCTTTCGTCCAAGTGACTGAAAGACACAAATATACATATGAGAGGTAAAAACACAGTCCCATCCTAACTTCAGATATATTCAAAGAGACAGAGCTGAAAGAGCTTTAGTCATTTACACACGTCTGCTTTTAAAGTCTATAAAGTAAGATGAAGAAATAAAAGACAAATGTGTCTTGAAGATGAAACTAAAACAGTTTAAACTGGAAACTCTCCTGCTTAAAACAAAGCTTACTTTGTCTCCTGAGCAGTGGATCCTCTCCATGTTGGAGGAACGCAGATGATCCAGTGTAACAGAGTTGTTGTAGAGTAGTTTTGCTGCGAAGTGCTGGTCTACTGACGTGGTTACTGACGTGGTCTACTGACGTGGTCTACTGACGGTTTAAGGACGTCGTCAGAGAGAGAGATTCTCGTGCAGCTGTCGTCTACTAACGGTCGTAGAGTCTGATTCTGATGACAAATGTTTCTCCTTTATATGGAGTTAATTGGCTTTGATCTGGAATCCAGAGTTCTTAATGTGACATCAAAGCATCAAAGTTGTTTTTGTCATGTGACCTGGACTGAAAGATCAATGCACAAAACTGTCAATCTGAACAGATCAATTCAGATTGATTGATCTGAATTTGAATTGAACAGTATAAAAAACACAAATGTCCCCCAACATAGCTCATATCACATAATCACCTCAATACTATTTACAATATTAAACTGTAGAATATTATTTCTCTATATAAATTCAAACCCACACACACACACACACACATCAATCAAATCTTATCGTAACATATGTCGTACACACTAATCTTAATGTGATTCATTTAAACCCGAAACACACTCACCAGCAACATTGATTCTGCGTCTCAATGCATTTATTTCCATACTTTTCCATAGTTTACTAATATGCAGCAACAGCTCCATGTTAGATCATCTCCACTTCTGCGTCGGCTGGTTCCGCTGGTTCTCACTCTGCTGTTTGTTCCATGTGGTTTCTAGAGGGGAAGGTGCAGTGCTGGGAAACTGAATTTCTCCCATTCACGTAAAAAAAGTAAAACATTCATTTGTATGTGAAGTGTGAAAAGAGTTTAAAGTTACGTAAAGTCATATCTTGTAATTATAATAACTTTAGAAAACCGTCGTTACAAAGTGTTTCACAAAGAGGATAAATAACAAATCAAGTAAAAAGCTTCTCCTATTACTTCTTCATGTATCATTTTCTATCATTTCCTTCACTTGATATTACTTTTCTTTTCAATTTTTATTTTACTTTCTATTATATTCATGATTCTTCCATTATTTCTTCCCTTGAAATTTAGTCGTATATACAGTTAATTCTAACATTTGGACCAGAAGTAGTTGGTTCATAGCTGCTAAATCTGTCATCTCATAATCTGATGTGCACAAGTCTTATGACAAAAAAATGACCTTGAAGAAAACTCTAAATCGTGCAAGTTACACCGGGGACACACCGGAGGCTGAAGCGCCGCAAAGCCCCATGAAATGCTGTCCGCTTCCTTTCGGCGCCCATGTTTTGGGCTGTTCATACCGGCAGAGAAGCGCCGCTGCTGGCACGCGATCAGCAGCAATGGTTTCGGCGTCTGTTCTATTTTGTTCGCTCGCCGCAAGCGAATCGGGCCGGAAGACACACTGAAAAGCGATTTTAAACGATAAAAATGATATATGATATGAATGATCAAATATGCATCCTATACTTTTGATTTTCCTGCTGTTCTCCTGGATTTTTTACTTCCAGGCGGCTGCTCGCAGGAGAATTGGCGCTTCGCGGAGCTTCTGCCTCCGCTGTGTCCCCGGCGTAAGAAATGACCTTGAAGCAAACTCTAAAAAAACCTTTATTTAACTGAGTTAGATGAAGAGTCTGGACTGAGCTCATACTTCAGTGTTAAGCTGCCAAAGCCTCGTCCTTCTTTGGATCTTAGTGTGAACACTGTAGGACGACATCTGAGGATCCTCAGTGAAGTCTCAGAACCTGCAGAGGCCAGAGGCTGTGAAGAGTCTGTCTGTCTGGACCTCAGTGTGAGGGCAGGTGTGAAGACGCATGAAGTGGGAATCCAGTCAGGAGGTTTTTAAGTGAGGGAAGAGCGACGACCTGCAGCTGGAACATCCCCAGCAGCTGGAGTCTGTCCAAAATGTATTGTACAACCATATTCGACATTTTAGTGCTTACACAGCGAGAAAAGGAAAACCCACTTTAGGAAAAACAGATATTTAGGGAAATGGAGCCAAGTGCATCTGAGAAGTGATCCATCGACGACCCTGCAACATGAGCAGCGTTACATCCTCCACAAAGAGACATGTAGGAAGGTTCTGGAAGGGAAATCAATGCTTCCAACATACTGCACCACCGACAGCACGATCTATACAGAGAAAATATCGCTGCCAATACGACGACGGGGCAACACCGTGGGGTGAAATAGCCAGAGGAGAAAAAAAAACGATGTCACGGCCATGAAACATTCATTAAAACCTGGTCTTTCCACAGCAAGAGGGTGAAGACGCCGGGTCGCTGCTGCGGCCATTCATCCTGAATGTGGAGCAATAAACGAGGAGTGTTAACGTGGAGGAGAGATGATAGGAAGGGAGGAGGGAGGGAGGGAGGGAGGGAGGGAAAGAGAAGCTGAGTGCTGCTGAGGATCAATTCTACAAATCAGGAGAGCAGCCAAGGAGTAGATTTAGGTCCACGATTCTAGATAATCAGAGTCGTATGGATGAGCTGGAGTGATGGATGGATGAAAGTGAGGGTGGAGGAATGGAGAGAACTGTGCTTGGAGAGAGAGAGAGAGAGAGAGAGAGAGAGAGAGAGAGAGAGAGAGAGAGGAAGCTGTGTGACTAGAAAAAGACATGAGGTGGTCAGAGATGGAGCGGCTCTAATCAGACGTATAAGAGGTTGGCAGAAGAACAGATGGACTTCTGTGGAGGAGCGGATGAAGGGATGCAGGAGGTGAAGATGGAGGAGGTGTTACAAAGGACTTGGTGTTCCTATAATAACTGGAATAATGACGGACTCCCGTGATGGAGGGAGAGAAACAGAAATAGTGATTGGCACAGAAATTGATGGTGGTCCCAAAAATAAAAAACAGGGAAATGAAAAATCGGGTAACAGATGATGTTGTCATCCACCATGATGGATGAAGTGGTAATGTTTTATTTCATCTCCTCCTTTTCACTATTTTTAACCACTGTACAAACTACATTATTTATATTATTATCATAATATATTAGTATTATATATTAAGAGGATCTTGTCTTGTCTGTCTGTTAATTAGCAGGATTATTTAAAACTTGGCCCATTGAGCTTTAGACATTTTGTTGTTGTGTCGACTGGAGCTACTTGCTAACTAAAGGCTAAAGAGACGTGGGTGGAGTTGTTCATGTTGCCTGTGAGCAAGGCAGCTATTTCAGCACCGAGCTCAGGCTCTGAAATGAGCCACAGAAAGGAACTGGAACCAACCTGGAACACCTTATTCTGCGTTTTTCTGCTTGACTTTTATTCCAGGGAGATTATTTCCAAAGCAAGAATATGACTTTGTTTTCAAAGAAGAGTAAAATACCTGATTTAACTTAAATTAGAATCAAGTCATTGAGCAGCACCAGGCGGGTGCTCGGTTTTATGTAGGCTGATAAAAAAAAGGTCGATGGACAGACGGACAGACGGGTGGAGGCGTGTGTAACTTGGGGGATTGTGTAACTGGACTGAAGAGTCGTCACTGTGAAGCACAAGAGGACAGAAGGTGATTGGCGGGTCGACAGAGGAAGTCAGTCCTCGTTAATAAAAAGTGTTGTGGTGTGATTAGATCCCGTGATCGGGAGGAGGCCGGACGGCAGTGAGTGATGGACGGATGGAAAACGAGAAGTGATCCAAAAATGAAACAAATGGAGCTAAGTGAGAAGAAAGGCCACCTCACACACACACACACACACACACACACACACACACACAGAACTTCACCGGTGCCCAGCGAAGGGACGAGGAGGAGAGCAGGCGGCCTGATGGATGGTGATGTCACCACGGTTACGAACAAAGCATTTATTCCCACATGAATAATGTATTCACTTCACCATCAACCCGTCTCTTCCCTCCCTTCACTCTCTCCTCCGCCCCCCCCCACGCCGCCGTCCATCCATCCGTATCGCTCTGCCCGCCTTCTCATCTCCGAGCACAAATAAGAACAAATTGAAGCTGTAGGGAGTGTGTACACGCGTGTGCACGTCCGATGATGTGAGTGTTTCCCGTGTGCACGCGTCAGTGTGTTTCTGTCCGTGTGTGTGTTCACAGAAGGAAAGTTACAAATTGACGTGGCCTCGAACCACAAGGCTGCGCGCGGTCGTCTGGACTGAACCGTTCACACCTCACAGAAATACAGCATGTGACTGTTTCCACATGAAGAGGATTCACATTTATAATCAGTGAATTCAATGTAATTGTCATTGTTTTATCTGTGGTCTTCAGCACATTGGATTCAAAAGGGAACACAGTGGATGAAGGGTTTATGAACCAGATGCTTTCACACCTACTTTGTTTGGTTCAGACCTTCAGACCCTCAAAATGGACCAATGCACAAACTGACCGGTTTTTATCTCTCCTGGGTTTAACAGCAGTTTTCACTCTTCACCAGATATAACTTATAACTTAAACAGGCTCATGTCCAGAAATTAAAAACCTAATTCAATGTTTCCTCTAGATCCTCATCAGTTGAACCGTGGTGTGAGTTTCTGGTACATTTCAAAGTCTCTGAGTGTTCGATGGGCACCTTCCCACAATGCACCGGTGCAAAACAAAGAGCGACTCCCACTTGAAGAGACAGAAATCATCCGTCACTGCTGTGATGCTCCCACGTCAGACGAGAACACCAACAAACTAACGTAGTAAACACAAGCTGTTGGTACAGTTTATAAATTGTACTTCTTTACTGTCTTTGTAGCAGGAGAAGAACGTGACTGTGGGATCAAACCAGCGACGCAGAGGACACCCACGCGTGCTGTGTCCACCTGGGGAGACCAGACGCAGGGACACAAGTGTCCGTCCACTCCACCTGCCTGCAGGCAGCGGACAGGACGGACTTTGATCTGCTCGTGTCCCTGTGGGGTCTGGCTTTGAAGGGATGCCTGGTAAAAAGAACACACACACACACACACACACACACACACACACACACACACACACACACACACACACACAAAGGGGAGTCTAAAGGGGGAGGTGAGAGGTTCCAGTAAACTCACAGTGAAGCTTCTCATCAAATCTCCCAATAATGTATTCGTCAAAATCAGCAAATTATTCTGAAATCAAAGAATTTTTTTTTAAAGAAGCTCCATCACACAATATTAAAGAAATTCCTCGATCGGGCCCAAAAGTCTCGTTTAATCCGTCGAGCAGTTTTCTGTGATCTTGCTCTCGATCAAACAAACCAACAGACGAACTGACAGCGATGGAAACACAACTTCTTCTGTGGAGATAATAAACGGATCCATTCAGACGATGTGATTGAATCATGTTGTTACACTTCTACTCTTTATATAATAAACCTCTGCCAACCCGCCCTCAGACCCACAAAGCCTCAGCACCAGAACCGACCTGTGACTGATTGTAATCACAGTGTAATCACACAGTAATCCCCCCCGCACTGCTCAGTCTCTTACGCTGCAGCCTCTCGCTAATATTGTACATGTTTGATTTTAAATTCAGGTATATTTTATTTGTTGTGTTTGATTGTGATTGTTTTCTGGTTTTATTTGTTGTAATGGCTGTTTTGAAAGGTCTTATGCAAATCTAGTTTTTATTATTATGACAAAGCAAAAAGTGAATCCATTAAGAGAAGTGTGTCTGAGCTCTGAACCCTCTGGTTATTCCTGTTTCCTGCTTCTAAAAGCGACCTTGGGAACCTTGACACGCGCTTTATCAGTTATTATTATTATTTGTATTAGTATGCACTCTTTTGCAAGTCTTTACATATTCACATTAGACAGAGGAAATTATTTTACTCTTTTTAAAGTGTGAAATAAAGGGAAATGAGGTTGATTTGACAGGAGAAGCAAAGATTTCCCCTCAAGTCTCAGTGTCCTCTTAAGAGTTCAAGTTGGTCCTCACAGAGGGAGTCAAACCTGGACACACACACACACACACACACACACACACACACACACAGACACAGACACACACGCACACACACAATCTATATTGCAATTAAACACACTCCTCTCCTGAGCAGAACTCCTCATGGTGAGAGGGAGGTGTTTCCACTTCAATTGCTCCACAAGAGTTTCATTTGCATTTCTTAAAAGTCAAAGTTAGCAGCAGCTGCTTAAAGAACTCAGAGAGGGGGGTAGGGGGGGGGTGGGGGGGGGGTGGACGAGAGGAAGGACTGCGAGCGAGTGATAGGAGAGACGTGAGGAGATGAGGTGGAGGAGGAAGGAAAAGACAAGCATGAAGGAGGAGGTAGAAGTGGATAGTGACTTGTCTTGTTGACCACATTGTGCTGTTTTTGCAGAGTTTGACAACAACTGTTCCACCATCTGCACACCTGATTCCCTCTCCTCCCCCTGTCTCCTCCTCCTTTTCCTCCCTCGCTCCGTCCACCCTCCTCTGCCTCGCCACGTTTTTTTTCCTCTCTCCTCTCACCTAATTTCCTGTCTTCTTGTTTCAACTTGCATTTGCAATTCGAATGCGTGAGCGTGCATATTTTAAACTTTCATACTGTTAGTATTTGTGCCGGGAAGCAGCCGCCTTCTCCCTCCCCCCTCTCCTGCCTCTGTTATTGAAATGCGGTGGATTAACAGTGGGCAGAGAGACGATGAAATAGATGGATGAAGCCACCTGTTCCTGTTTGTGTGAGTCACAGATACACAGAATAAGCCCCAGAGAGCACAGGCGTGGCTTCACTCACATACCGGCCAGCAATTTACATCTTCAGCAGCCGGATCTCAGTATTTATAGCAGGTGATTTGGAATTCACACACGGATTCTGGTAATATAACCCGGCAGTGCAGGTTATTGAACTTTTTTCCGCCCAGGAGCCCAAACTGTGTCGATTCATCGTGGTCTTCCTCTGGGATGAAGGCTCATTAAAACACTCTTCTCCATCCGTGACCCAGGAACGGAAAAACCACTCAGCTCCACCGGGATTTAATGTTCAGGAATTTGTACCAAGTTCTGGGTGATTATCAGATTATCAGTGATTTACAAAATGACCTGCAAGATTCAGTGCATTCAGGAAACATTCAGTGGTCATATGTGTGTGTGTGTGTGTGTGTGTGTGTGTGTGTGTGTGTGTGTGTGTCCTCAGCCTGTGTGCAGCCCCCTGAGCAGTCGTTGTGTTGCTATTAGAGCAAACTGGTTAAAGTACAATGGTGGATGTGGTGGGAAGGAAGGACTGGTTTTTATCTTCTTGATTGTTTACTCCAACCAAATTGTGTGTAATAATGGACTTTTCAAAATAAAAGGCAAAGTTCCAGAGGAATTTATGAAGTTGCTGTAAATCCTTTAGCACGTTACTGTGCCTGTATGAATAGAAACAATGCAGACAGTGTTTTCTGGTTCGTAGGTTGATCTGATGTGTTGTCAGTTCAGAGAACACACACTGGTGTGTGTTCTGAGAAAGTCTCACAACAACTGCTGGATTTCTGGAGAGTTCTCCTGCAGAGACGTCGCTGGTGTGTGGGTTTACAGAGGAAACAATGAGCGTGTGGGCGTTTTGATGCACATCACATGTTGTTGCTCTTTATTTTCAATGTAAATTGGCACAGTCTCTGTGTGGAGGAGCTGTGACACAACACCCCCCCGTCCTAGTTCTCCAGCTCAGTATTTTGTAAGTCGTATCCTTTGGAAAGCAACGTGTAATTCAGAGCCTCGACTGAGCCCCCCCCCACCTCCATCATACCTGGATTCTGTCGCTTGTCAGGTGATGTCGCAGTCGTGAGAAAAAAAAACGCAGAATCAGAGCAGTCGTGAATTTGCAGCCCAACAAATGGTGTCAACGTTATGAACGACTTCCCTCTGCGCCGTCACCTCTGGAAAATGAACCGATTCTTCATGAGGAAAATTAGTGTCAGTCTCGGGAGCAGGAACATTCCAGGTGTTTGTGTTCATGTCACATCTTGAACTAAAGTATTATTCTTCATCTTCTCCCTCTGCCCTTTTGGCACCGTCTCAGCGGTCAAGAGGAAATTCATCGTTGAGGTCCAACAATATCTGGACCTCATCGAGTTCCTGCGTCCAACAGGTGATATTAGAAATGATACCTGCAGAGGTCGAGTCTTCAGGTGACCAATCAAGTGAGATAAAAAGGCTCCAGCGTCCAGGAGAGTCGCTTCACTTCCACTTTACAGACCTGCTGATGTTTGAGCTGCAGGTCGCACATGGTGATGTGTCTCTGACCGGAGGGGGAACAGGTCATGGAACTCATACAGAGCAGAACACAGGGCACCTTCTGAACTGGAGTGTGGAAAATCTGTATTTCCTTGTTGTTAACTAGATTAAAGGGTTCTTGGCCTCGAGTCCTTGAGCAGATTTGAACAAATGTGTAAAAACAGAAAATCATTTTGTCAGTAATTTTTCTGAAAACCTCCTGAGTGATGATGCCTGAGAATAGATGCACGTGTGAGTGTGTGAGTCAGAGCTGAGAAGAACTCAAATTAAGGATGTGTGTGTGTCACGTTTCCATATGTGTAAGAAGCTTCTTCTTCTACTTTCTTTACATTTTCAGACACATTGATCCTTTTTATTTCTTTGACCTCTTTAATTCTTTTCACCTCTTTCGTGCTTCCTGGTTTTTTTTTATGTCTCTGTACAACACATTGAATTGAGGTGATGCTATTTGCACATTTTCAGCATTTCCAGTTTTCATGCCTTCACCTGATAAACGAAGGAGAGAAAAGAATGAAACTCTGAATATAACCGTATCTCCGCGCTGAGCAGATGAATAAACTCAACAGTTCCTCCTCTTCCCTGAATCCAGCAGCGTAAATCCTCCCTGTGAATGAACGCCTGCCGGAAGCCTCCCTCAGACGCTCTGGCTGCCGTTGGCTGCCTTTAAAATTCATTCCTGTTGAACATGTTTGCCAGTGAATCATTTATCACTCGAGTCATCTGGGTCTTATCTGCAGTGTTTAGCTGCTAGTCCTGCTTCATAAACTAATTAATATGTGATTGGACGAACATTATTGTGTCTTTTCTTCCGGCCACATCCTCGCACTCTGAAGAAGAAGCGGTGACAGGCAGTTTCGTGCTGTTTCACACTGCTGAGTTATATTTTTAGCCTCCATTGCTCCACGAGACGCTGCAGTTAAAGCCACAGTTCACCTTTTGTCAAACATGTTCACTCCTGTTCTGCAAAGAGCTTCCGTCTGTTATGAACAACATTATTCCCTCATCACTGTGGAGCTGCTCGCTGCCCACACTGCTCTCACATCGATTTCTCTCCCTGTGCAGTCGAAGGCTGTGCTCCGCTTTATCAGCGCCTGTGAAACTTGGTTATTTGTTGCATTAAAGAGTTGATGTTTCTAAGAACTTGACCCTGAGAGGATCAGACGTGATTGTGAGACCATATCAGGAGACGAGGCTGTAATTTACTGCAAATTGTTGGTTTAATGAAGAGTTGGCAACTCGTACAGTTTGTAAATCATCAGTTAAATGTGCATTTCCAGCAGTAAAGTGAGACAGTGCAGCTGTCGGCATGGGAGCAAGTCAGTGACCATCAACGACCATTAAAGACAAACCAAACTGTCATTGGGAAAAGGTCACAGGTGTGTGTGTGCGTGTGTGTGTGTGTGTGTGTGTGTGTGTGTGTGTGTGTGTGTGTGTGGTGTGTGTACGCACATTGAGATTAAAACAACCACATCAACGCAGCATTGGAAAACATTTCATCACAAAATCTATAAACGTGTGCGGGTCCGAGGGAAGCTCACCTGGAGGCTGATGTGTTGGAACAGCTTCAATCGACAAAATGTGACTTTCAACAAACCTGCTGAGATCCTTGTTTGTAAATCCTGGTTCTCATCATTACATCTCGTGTATTGTTTTAAACATGGTTTCCCTGAAGCGTGACGTCCATTACCTGCAGCACTTCACATGAATATTCATCACAAGTCTCATTAGAAGAGAAAATATGTTCATAGGTTTGATGAATTTATTTTCATCAAACTTATGACTTTGCTTCTGTCTCTTTAATGTGACTTCAGCTCTGCAGTTACACCACAGACCCCCCCCCCCTGCACTTCCTGTTACTACTTTAACTGTCACTCTTGCAGAACACAATCATATTCAAGCAGCTATTTTACACCAAGTCTCTTGTCTGTGTGAGCTTGTTGCTGCCAAATGAGTTTTGACCAGTTATCAAATCCAAGGCTTGAATTACTTTTTACAATCGTGTCCTGACACACCAGAGAAACCAGGAAGCATCTGTTCCTCCCTGAAGAGACGCAGGCTGAAAACCAGACGATCACATTCACCTTCCAAACCAAACTGAACCAAACCAGACCAAACGTCCTGAGTGAGTCCAGCTACAGGAGAGAAGAGTCAAACTACAACCTGCCGACGCTCCACACACTGACCGTGAGTTTAACAAACACCTCGACTCAGACAGGAAGTAAACCTCAGTGAAGTTCGTGGAGCTGTGACTGACTGACTGTCTGTTTTCAGCTTCACCTGGAGACTCAATGGCTTCCAGATCAGAAGAGGATCTCTGCTGTCCCATCTGCCAAGATGTCTTCAGAGATCCTGTCCTTCTGTCATGTAGCCACAGCTTCTGTAGAGACTGTGTGAAGAGCTGGTGGAAAGACAAACAAGTAAAAGAGTGTCCAGTTTGTAAGAGAAGATCTTCAAGGTCAGAAACCTTGTAACCTGGTGTTAAAGAACCTGTGTGAGACCTTCTTACAGGAGAGAGATCAGAGCTCTTCACATGCTCTCTGCAGTCTGCACTCAGAGAAACTCAGACTCTTCTGTCTGGACCATCAGCAGCCAGTGTGTGTCTGCAGAGATTCAGAGAAACACAGCGACCACAGATTCAGACCCATCGATGAAGCTGCAACAACACAAGAAGCAGCTTCAGGAAACTCTGGAGCCCTTGAAGAGAAGTTACAGTGTTTTGAACGTGTTAAAGTAGAGTTGAACTAACAGCAGAACACATTAAGGTCCAGGCCGGACTCACAGAGACACAGATCAAGGAGCAGTTTAAAAAGCTTCATCAGTTTCTGGAGGAGGAAGAGGAGGCCAGGATGGCTGCACTGAGGGAGGAAGAGGAGCAGAAGAGTCAGATGATGAAGGAGAAGATCGAGTCTCTGAGCAGAGACATAACGGCTCTTTCAGACACAATCAGAACCACAGAGGACGAGCTGAGAGCTGAAGACGTCTCGTTCCTGCTCAACTACAAGGCTGCAGTGGAACGAGTCCAGCAGCGCCGCCTGCTGGATGATCCACAGCTGGCCTCAGGAGCTCTGATAGACGAGGCCAAACATCTGGGCAACCTGAGCTTCAACATCTGGAACAAGATGAAGGACGTGGTCTCCTACAGTCCTGTGGTTCTGGACCCAAACTCTGCTAATCCAGTACTCGTCCTGTCTGAAGATCTGACCAGTTTGAGACGAGGAGAACAGAAGCTTCCTGACAATCCAGAGAGGTTTGCTCTTTACCCATCAGTCCTGGGATCTGAGGGTTTTAACTCAGGGACTCACAGCTGGGACGTCCTGGTTGGAGACAGTACATGCTGGTCACTGGGTGTGTCAGAAGAGTCTGTCCAGAGGAAGGGAGACAAACTGTCTGAAACATGGAGAATATCGTTCTTTGATGGTAAATCCTCAGCAGGGTCACCATCAGCATCATCTGATCTCTCTGTGCAGAAGATCCAGAGGATCAGAGTGAAACTGGACTGGAACAGAGGAGAACTGTCGTTCTCTGATCCTGATACTAACAAACACATTCACACCTTCACACACACTTTCACTGAGAAGATGTTTCCATGGTTTATCACTGGAGATCACTTGAAGCTGTTACCTGTGAATGTCTCTGTGATGCTGGATCAGAGCAGTTAGAGAGAAAGATTTTATTCATCATGTTTATTTCTTCAAGAGAAATCTGCTGAATCTAAATGTTAAACTCGTTATTCTAAAGCTTTGTTTATTTCTCCTTTTACTTCTCACTCGTTTTTATTTCTCCTGTCGACTTTTCCACGTGTGTAAAAAGATTTCATTATTTTCTGATCTTTATCTTTGGTTTGTTTTTTACTTTCATGGAAAATGTTTTCTATCATTTAGATTTTGTGTGGATCCATGAAGTCGAGCAAACTGATGAAGATCCACATAAAAACACATTTATCAATAACAGCTGATCATTGTTCACATTCAACAAACTTTATTAAAACTCACACATGAGACATGATTCATGTTTAATCACATAAAGTCTGTTCACATATGAAATAATCCAACATATATGAACATTTGTCTGTTTGATGTGATGAAGCCAAAATGATTCTGTCTGTAAAAGTGTTTATTCAACAGCAGCCTAGTGATGTGATTTTAATATTGTGATCAAAATAATAAAAACTATGAAACAGAAACAGAGTTCTGACCTTTTTTAAGTTGAAATGTAAAAATAAAGCCAAAATGATTGTGTCTGTAAAAGTGCTTTCATTCATACTGTTGTGCAATAGTAAGCAGACTTGATGTTGGCTAATTATTAATAATCATAAAATATGATTATTAAAAATAACGAAATTATTAATGAAAAACAATAAAATGATCAATTAAGAATAATACAATTTGTAATTATAATTTATAAAAGACGGGGCACCACCCTGGTATCAGGGACCAACAATCAATCTGTAAAGATCAGTCTCAGTTTGGAAAAGTTCAATTAGTAATCTCAATATTTACTATTAATGATTATATAATGAACAGTGAAGGTTTTAAGTTTGAGCACTGACTATCATGTTCCAGCTGTATTCACATACATATGCACAAATAATCACAAACTACCGGTACTTTAATTACACTAGAATTTATTAAAGATAATAACATCAATGTCAATCAATGACTACTATCCAAACAAAACTCCACTATATCAAAGATAACAACACAAGCACTTATCACGATTTATAACACACATGCAATACCTATGGTATGTATATCTGTGTGTGTGCGTGTGTATATGTGTGTGTGTGTGTGTGTGTGTGTGTGTGTGTGTTATGTGTGTGGTGTGTGGTGCATATGTATGTGTGAGAGAGAGGGGGGGAGTAAAGATGGCGTACGAAGTCACGTGGGTGACGTCGTATGACCGAATTCACGATGGCGGTGGAACCACGTGGTTTGAACAAAAGGGAGGTCGAGAACAAAGGGTACTTTGATCTATCTCGTGGTTCAAAGCGCCGAATGGCGTCGAGATGCGACCACACTATCTTGGTCCCAGAATGTGTATAAAACGTGAATTGTGTGGGTGCAGGTCGGAACGTGTGTGCAAGCGGGTTAGGAGTACCCAAGCGGACGAACTAAGGTCCGTCCAGCTGTGAACCGATCTTTTAATAGGTAAAAATCTCCGCTGTTGGTCTGACGATAACAGTGCGGCGATGTTGCCGGAAACGCAGATTCGTCACGACGCGCTGGCACTGGAACAACGTGGACACGGTGGTCCTACACAATCATACACTCAAATAATAACACGCTAATTATTGAACTAGTGTCTGCCCAGACATAAGCTCTTACTTGTTGCTGTTCCACGGTTCGTTCATGCGCGAGCGGCGCGTTCCGGAAGACAAGTGGATTGTGTGCGCGGCCTCGAGAGCAGCGATCAGCTGATTGGCGCGGGGCAGCGGGGATCGAGCTGTGGCCGGAAAAGGAGAGAATTCGTCTCTTTCTCCTCGGCGAAGTTTCTTCGTCCTTCTGCAGGGATAAACAGCTGAGGAACAGCTGACTATGGATCTGGGAAAAGTCTGTGAACTCGGCCTGCGAGTGAAAGACTTTTGCCGCGGTCTTTAAAAATAAAATCAAGTGAAAAGGAGTTTACAAAAAAAAGGGGGAAGAAGTAAACTTAAGGTAAAAATAAAAATACAAACGTCTGGATGATTGCTCCCTTTGAGCGGCTGGATCGTCTGGAGTAACCGGGAGAGGTTCTGGTCTTATCTTCAGCGCAAGGGAAAAAGGCAATGAGTTGCCGGGTGCTCCTCTATTTGGTGTCCGGCCTCCCTCCAGGGGGGCCGTGGGGGTCTGTTGGCTCTCAGCCAATGGAAGGCCAGAGTTTAAACTCCAGCGGCGGTTAACAACCGTGGGGTCCACGAAGGAAGTTTGGGTGTGTTCCGACCTCATGGCAGAAAGCTCTAGCTCAGGCTTCGAAGGTCCCATGCAGGCCTCTCATTGTCCTTTGTCTGGCTTCGATCCCAACAATACGGTAAAATGAATCTATTCGGGGCGTGGCTATGGCGGTGAACTAGGCACATCTTTTTTGTGAGCTCCTGGAGATTTTCGATTAAACTCCTGGACATTTTCCCTTAAGAGCACAGACAAACCAATCGTTTGTAATACCTGCAGTGTACATAATCGTTAATATGCCGACGAAAAAAGGCCAAGAACGCCGCTAAAGCAAACTTTTTCCCAATCGACGAGGATGAAGAGTTGGATGCTAGCAGCCAAGCTAGCTGCCCTGCTGGCTCAACAGGTATCGCTAGCCCTAACGCTACCCTCCAGTAAGAAGCGGCGGTTGCTGAAACGGTTCATAACTTGGATGTCATTCAAAACCTTGACTTGATAAGAAATGACATTGCCACAAAGATTGATGGAAACCTTAAGGCAATTCAAGATGTCCAGAGAGATGTGCGGGACTTCTCCGGTCGCATGGATGAGGCAGAGAAACGTATTAGCGAGGTCGAGGACACAGTTAACTCAGAGAAAGGCAAGACTGAAGCGCTGGTTAAACAAGTGGCTCTTCTCACATACAAGCTTGACGAGCTGAAAACCACTCGCGGAGATCCAACCTCAGGCTGGTTAACTTGCCCGAAAAAGTGGAAAATAATGGCTACCTGAAGCACTGGGACCTGCAGCCTTTCCTACACCACCTGTCGTCGAGAGAGCGCACAGACTCCCCGGTCGGACACAGTCTGATCGAAGAGAGAACTTTCAAGATAAAGTCGAGTAATGCGCAGCCAGGGCCAAGGGCAAAGTTCTGTGCAGAGGAAAAGAAGTCATGTTCTTCCCGGACTTATCGGCGGAGCTGCACCGGCAGAGGAGGCGTGTCGACGGGGTAAAGCAACAACTGAGATCCCTGAACATTCGCTATGGAATAATGTACCCAGCCAAGCTTCGTCTGACGATTAATGGACAAACACGTGAGTTCGACTCCCCAGCAGACGCTGAGAACTTCGTTCAGGGCATACAACGCTCAGAAGACGCACAGAGGAGCTAAAAGTTGTACTATGGAGATTTTCATTAATGACAAGCGCCATT
Organism: Hippoglossus hippoglossus; assembly: GCF_009819705.1. Lineage (NCBI taxonomy): Eukaryota > Metazoa > Chordata > Actinopteri > Pleuronectiformes > Pleuronectidae > Hippoglossus > Hippoglossus hippoglossus. The sequence goes on from NC_047163.1 coordinate 1,441,421, forward strand.
TATTATGATGTTAGCTTTTTCTCACGAGGGCTGATAGTGTCCATTTAGATTAACAGAGAGGTAGACGTTCTCCTTAGTAGCTGTCGCTTGTCTTTCGAGCTCCGTTAGACTTACACTGTAAGAGAGGATACTTTGTTTACTTCATAAATGTTCGGCCGTGAAAACTATTTTATTTTTGCCGGGAGACACAGAAGTCTTGTTTTGTTGGTGTTTATTTTAGCACACCGACGGCTTGGTTCAACTGCTCCCTTGCTTGCACTGGATCAGTTTGTGCACTTAGCCACATCCCAAGGTAAGGGGGAGGGGGGGAGGGTACGTGGGGCTGTCCTGTTCATGATGACGGCTGGGGATCTGGTTATGGCAGAATTTCTTTATTTTTCATGTATGTCTGTGTTTTTTTTACAATACAACTTTGTACAATGGCACACTGTAATTCCCACATGGAAGTAACAGGTTTGTTACAATATAGAGCAGACAATATCTGGACAATCTGGTTTATCATTAGTTTAAGATCACTACAAACAAAAATCTAAAATTCACTTCTTCCGTTCCGGGTCCCAGCTGACGCCACTCCTGTTCCGGCGTCGGGGGTCCTCGCAGCGCCTACTCCAGTTCCTGTTCCACGCCGGAGGGTCCCGGCAGACGCCACTCCAGTTCCGGCATCGGGAGTCCCGGCACGGATTACTCCCATTCCTGTTCCGCGCCGGAGGGTCCCGGCACGGATTACACCTGTTCCGGCGTCGGGGGTCCCGGCAGACGTCACACCTGTTACGGTGTCGGGGTTCCCGGCAGCGGCTACTCCAGTTCCTGCCCCACGTCCGGAGCTGAGGACAACGCCCCTTCAGCTGCAGAGGCGGCTATCACCGCCTGAGTCCCCGTGCTTCGTCCCTGAGCGGCCACGGCGCCGCCCGCCCGAGCCCCGGTGCTCTGTCCAGGATTTGTGAGGCAGATGGACCCAGATGCAGAGTTTGAACTAAAGTATTTTTAATAAACAGTCTTTAACAGAAAAATAAGAATAAACACAGGAATCTCAAAGTGTAAAACTGAAGAAACAAAAGCACAAAGAAAACACAGGAGGCTTACACAGGTGAACAGGACTGGAGCTCCGGAGACACGGGATACAGAAACACAGGAGGACAGGACATCACGGCACTTAGACAACGACGATAGACAACAATCCGACAAGGACAAAGGAAAGCACAGAGGCTTAAATACAGACACAGGGAAGGCAGGGGCAATGGGACACAGGTGTAACACATGAGGACTGGTGCAGACAATCACAGACAGGAAATAAAACTAGACACGAGACCCAAGAACCCAGACTACAAAATAAAACAGGAAACAGAACCCGGAGTGTGAAACATGAAACACAGGGATGTAAACAGAAAACACCTCTTCAAAAAGAGGTGGAACCCAAACCCTTACACATTGTTGTCTGGCATGAAGTGCATAAATATCTTGGAGATTTCCCAGTGTTGTCCTGTTTTTCACCTATCTGGGGCAATGAACACTTTAGCCCGGCTAATAATGACATGGGGTTTAAAGCATGGTTAAGCAAGGGCATAGTTAAACTACTAGATCTCTATAAGGACAACACTCTAATGTCGTTTGACGAGCTGAAAGCAAAATACGACGTACCACAGAAACACTTCTTTAAGTATTTACAACTTAGAAGTTTTATTCTGACATGCTTAAAGAATTCAGTGCAACAACCCCCAATGCCCACACTGGAGATATTTTCTACAAAAACTTGTTTCAGCAAAGGGCCGGTTATTCAATTATATAATATAATGGTGGAAAACCATAAAGACAACTCTGAAAGTAAGAGACAGCAGTGGATAGGAGACTTACAAGAGGACATTTTAGTGGAAGATTGGGGTATAATATGTTCAAAGGTACATACACAAACCATTAACACACGACTGAGATTAATACAATATAATTGGATAATGAGAATGTACATCACCCTGTGAAGTTAAACAAATTTGATCCTAATATCCCTGACCGATGCTATAAGTGCAATATGCATCAAGGTACTTTATATCACTGTTTGTGGGAATGTCGGGAGATTCAAAGATTTTGGAGTTCGGTGATACAATATACTCTCAAATGACCTCTTCTCCAGTACCTCTAAGTCCTAAGTTCTGTATACTAAGCATCTATCCAGACAATTGTTGTCTTTCCAATAGAGAAAGAAAAATGGTTGACCTATGTCTACTACAGGCCAGGCGCTCAATCGCCCTGTGTTGGAAGAATGTCCGTTGCCCCTCTCTAGGCCACTGGTTGAAAAACTTAACATCGAGTTTGGCTCTTGAGAAATTAACATATATAGTTAGGAAGAAAGCTTCTCAGTTTTACAACATCTGGGAGATGTTTTGGGAATTTGTTAAAAATGGTGACATTGAAGAGGCATTGGAAATGTGAAGTGATGAATCTGTTGTGAGGAATGTGTGCTGTACTCTGCTCCATGTTTGTGACTGTAATTTATTTTACTTACATTATTTTTATTCATTTATTTATGTAAACTAAATTAGTATTTTCATTGTAATTTTTGCCCTTCTTGAATTTCAGTTTTAATTATAACTTATCCATTTATTTATTTTCAAGAGATATTTGTATTATTTATTGTTATTTTATATACTGCCATATGTTCAGTTTGGGGAAGGGTCATGTATGTATTTAAATTGATTAAAATGTATAAAGCCAATAAATATATGTTACCAAAAAAAATGAATCTCTTCTTCATGTTGTTCTCTGCGGACGCTCGGACTCGCCTGCACCATGTGATTCTCACACAAGCAGCAGAAACCCATGTAGACCTGTCAGCTGGTTCAACCTGGGTCCGGGTCTGAAGCCCACCAGGACCCACTGTGCACAGAGAGACGCCTGGTTTCACAGATTATCACATGTTGCTTTTACATTTCTCATCACGTAGAATCTGTGAAAAACATCATGACAGCGATTAAACAGCAGTTTAAACGTGTGCGGGTCCGAGGGAAGCTCACCTGGAGGCTGATGTGTTGGAACAGCTTCAATCCAAAAATGTGACTTTCAACAAACCTGCTGAGATCCATGTTTGTAAATCCTGGTTCTCATCATTACATCTCGTGTATTGTTTAAACATGGTTTCCCTGAAGCGTGACGTCCATTACCTGCAGCACTTCACATGAATATTCATCACAAGTCTCATTAGAAGAGAAAAATGTTCATAGGTTGATGAATTTATTTTCATCAAACTTATGACTTTGCTTCTGTCTCTTTAATTGACTTCAGCTCTGCAGTTACACCACAGACTCCCCCCCCCTGCACTTCCTGTTAATATTTAACTTTCACTTTCACTCTCTAGCAGAACGATCTCTGAGTTTTGAACTGATCAGATCACATCATATTCAAGCAGCTATTTTACACCAAGTCTCTTGTCTGTGTGAGCTTGTTGCTGCCAAATGACTTTTGACCAGTTATCAAATCCAAGGCTTGAATTACTTTTTACAATCGTGTCCTGACACACCAGAGAAACCAGGAAGCATCTGTTCCTCCCTGAAGAGACGCAGGCTGAAAACCAGACGATCACATTCACCTTCCAAACCAAACTGAACCAAACCAGACCACGTCCTGAGTGAGTCCAGCTACAGGAGAGAAGAGTCAAACTACAACCTGCCGACGCTCCACACACTGACCGTGAGTTTAACAAACACCTCGACTCAGACAGGAAGTAACCTCAGTGAAGTTCGTGGAGCTGTGACTGACTGACTGTCTGTTTTCAGCTTCACCTGGAGACTCAATGGCTTCCAGATCAGAAGAGGATCTCTGCTGTCCCGTCTGCCATGATGTCTTCAGAGATCCTGTCCTTCTGTCATGTAGCCACAGCTTCTGTAAAGACTGTGTGAAGAGCTGGTGGAAAGACAAAGAAGTAAAAGAGTGTCCACTTTGTAAGAGAAGATCTTCAAGGTCAGAACCACCTTGTAACCTGGCGTTAAAGAACCTGTGTGAGACCTTCTTACAGGAGAGAGATCAGAGCTCTTCACATGCTCTCTGCAGTCTGCACTCAGAGAAACTCAGACTCTTCTGTCTGGACCATCAGCAGCCAGTGTGTCTCGTCTGCAGAGATTCAGAAAACACAGCGACCACAGATTCAGACCCATCGATGAAGCTGCACCACAACACAAGAAGCAGCTTCAGGAAACTCTGGAGCCCTTGAAGGAAGTTACAGTGTTTTGAACGTGTTAAAGTAAAGTGTGAACAACAGCAGAACACATTAAGGTCCAGGCCGGACTCACAGAGACGCAGATCAAGGAGCAGTTTAAAAAGCTTCATCAGTTTCTGGAGGAGGAAGAGGAGGCCAGGATGGCTGCACTGAGGGAGGAAGAGGAGCAGAAGAGTCGATGATGAAGGAGAAGATTGAGTCTCTGAGCAGAGACATAACGGCTCTTTCAGACACAATCAGAACCACAGAGGACGAGCTGAGAGCTGAAGACGTCTCGTTCCTGCTCAACTACAAGGCTGCAGTGGAACGAGTCCAGCAGCGCCCCCTGCTGGATGATCCACAGCTGGCCTCAGGAGCTCTGATAGACGAGGCCAAACATCTGGGCAACCTGAGCTTCAACATCTGGAACAAGATGAAGGACGTGGTCTCCTACAGTCCTGTGGTTCTGGACCCAAACTCTGCTCATCCAGTACTCGTCCTGTCTGAAGATCTGACCAGTTTGAGACGAGGAAAGAAACAGAAGCTTCCTGACAATCCAGAGAGGTTTGATTATTACCCATCAGTCCTGGGATCTGAGGGTTTTAACTCAGGGACTCACAGCTGGGACGTCCTGGTTGGAGACAGTACATGCTGGTCACTGGGTGTGTCAGAAGAGTCTGTCCAGAGGAAGGGAGACAAACTGTCTGAAACATGGAGAATATCGTTCTTGATGGTAAATCCTCAGCAGGGTCACCATCAGCATCATCTGATCTCTCTGTGCAGAAGATCCAGAGGATCAGAGTGAAACTGGACTGGAACAGAGGAGAACTGTCGTTCTCTGATCCTGATACTAACAAACACATTCACACCTTCACACACACTTTCACTGAGAAGATGTTTCCATGTTTATCACTGGAGATCACTTGAAGCTGTTACCTGTGAATGTCTCTGTGACGCTGGATCAGAGCAGTTAGAGAGAAAGATTTTATTCATCATGTTTATTTCTTCAAGAGAAATCTGCTGAATTAAATGTTAAACTCGTTATTCTAAAGCTTTGTTTATTTCTCCTTTTACTTCTCACTCGTTTTTATTTCTCCTGTCGACTTTTCCACGTGTGTAAAAAGATTTCATTATTTTCTGATCTTTATCTTTGGTTTGTTTTTTACTTTCATGGAAAATGTTTTCTATCATTTAGATTTTGTGTGGATCCATGAAGTCGAGCAAACTGATGAAGATCCACATAAAAACACATTTATCAATAACAGCTGATCATTGTTCACATTCAACAAACTTTATTAAAACTCACACATGAGACATGATTCATGTTTAATCACATAAAGTCTGTTCACATATGAAATAATCCAACATATATGAACATTTGTCTGTTTGATGTGATGAAGCCAAAATGATTCTGTCTGTAAAAGTGTTTATTCAACAGCAGCCTAGTGATGTGATTTTAATATTGTGATCAAAATAATAAAAACTATGAAACAGAAACAGAGTTCTGACCTTTTTTAAGTTGAAATGTAAAAATAAAGCCAAAATGATTGTGTCTGTAAAAGTGCTTTCATTCATACTGTTGTGCAATAGTAAGCAGACTTGATGTTGGCTAATTATTAATAATCATAAAATATGATTATTAAAAATAACGAAATTATTAATGAAAAACAATAAAATGATCAATTAAGAATAATACAATTTGTAATTATAATTTATAAAAGACGGGGCACCACCCTGGTATCAGGGACCAACAATCAATCTGTAAAGATCAGTCTCAGTTTGGAAAAGTTCAATTAGTAATCTCAATATTTACTATTAATGATTATATAATGAACAGTGAAGGTTTTAAGTTTGAGCACTGACTATCATAATCCAGCTGTATTCACATACATATGCACAAATAATCACAAACTACCGGTACTTTAATTACACTAGAATTTATTAAAGATAATAACATCAATGTCAATCAATGACTACTATCCTAACAAAACTCCACTATATCAAAGATAACAACACAAGCACTTATCACGATTTATAACACACATGCAATACCTATGGTATGTATATCTGTGTGTGTGCGTGTGTATATGTGTGTGTGTGTGTGTGTGTGTGTGTGTGTGTGTGTGTGTGTGTGTGTGTGTGTGTGTGTGTATATATGTATGTGTGAGAGAGAGGGGGGGAGTAAAGATGGCGTACGAAGTCACGTGGGTGACGTCGTATGACCGAATTCACGATGGCGGTGGAACCACGTGGTTTGAACAAAAGGGAGGTCGAGAACAAAGGGTACTTTGATCTATCTCGTGGTTCAAAGCGCCGAATGGCGTCGAGATGCGACCACACTATCTTGGTCCCAGAATGTGTATAAAACGTGAATTGTGTGGGTGCAGGTCGGAACGTGTGCGCAAGCGGGTTAGGAGTTAGGAGTACCCAAGCGGACGAACTAAGGTCCGTCCAGCTGTGAACCGATCTTTTAATAGGTAAAAATCTCCGCTGTTGGTCTGACGATAACAGTGCGGCGATGTTGCCGGAAACGCAGATTCGTCACGACGCGCTGGCACTGGAACAATGTGGACACGGTGGTCCTACACAATCATACACTCAAATAATAACACGCTAATTATTGAACTAGTGTCTGCCCAGACATAAGCCTCTTACTTGTTGCTGTTCCACGGTTCGTTCATGCGCGAGCGGCGCGTTCCGGGAAGTGGATTGTGTGCGCGGCCTCGAGAGCAGCGATCAGCTGATTGGCGCGGGGGCAGCGGGGATCGAGCTGTGGCCGGAAAAGGAGAGAATTCGTCTCTTTCTCCTCGGCGAAGTTTCTTCGTCCTTCTGCAGGGATAAACAGCTGAGGAACAGCTGACTATGGATCTGGGAAAAGTCTGTGAACTCGGCCTGCGAGTGAAAGACTTTTGCCGCGGTCTTTAAAAAACAAATCAAGTGAAAAGGAGTTTACAAAAAAAAAGGGGGAAGAAGTAAACTTAAGGTAAAAATAAAAATACAAACGTCTGGATGATTGCTCCCTTTGAGCGGCTGGATCGTCTGGAGTAACCGGGAGAGGTTCTGGTCTTATCTTCAGGGCAAGGGAAAAAGGCAATGAGTTGCCGGGGTGCTCCTCTATTTATTACCTGAGAGGTGTCCGGCCTCCCTCCAGGGGGGCCGTGGGGGTCTGTTGGCTCTCAGCCAATGGAAGGCCAGAGTTTAAACTCCAGCAGCGGTTAACAACCGTGGGGTCCACGAAGGAAGTTTGGGTGTGTTCCGACCTCATGGCAGAAAGCTCTAGCTCAGGCTTCGAAGGTCCCATGCAGGCCTCTCATTGTCCTTTGTCTGGCTTCGATCCCAACAATACGGTAAAATGAATCTATTCGGGGCGTGGCTATGGCGGTGAACTAGGCACACGTCTTTTTTGTGAGCTCCTGGAGATTTTCGATTAAACTCCTGGACATTTTCCCTTAAGAGCACAGTCACGAACACCAATCGTTTGTAATACCTCTGCAGTGTACATAATCGTTAATATGCCGACGAAAAAAGGCCAAGAACGCCGCAAAAGCAAACTTTTTCCCAATCGACGAGGATGAAGAGTTGGATGCTAGCAGCCAAGCTAGCAGCCCTGCTGGCTCAACAGGTATCGCTAGCCCTAACGCTACCCTCCAGTCAGAAGCGGCGGTTGCTGAAACGGTTCATAACTTGGATGTCATTCAAAAGCTTGACTTGATAAGAAATGACATTGCCACAAAGATTGATGGAAACCTTAAGGCAATTCAAGATGTCCAGAGAGATGTGCGGGACTTCTCCGGTCGCATGGATGAGGCAGAGAAACGTATTAGCGAGGTTGAGGACACAGTTAACTCAGAGAAAGGCAAGACTGAAGCGCTGGTTAAACAAGTGGCTCTTCTCACATACAAGCTTGACAAGCTCGAAAACCGCTCGCGGAGATCCAACCTCAGGCTGGTTAACTTGCCCGAAAAAGTGGAAAATAATGACGCGGTTGCTTTCCTCGAGAAATGGCTACCTGAAGCACTGGGACCTGCAGCCTTTCCTACACCACCTGTCGTCGAGAGAGCGCACAGACTCCCCGGTCGGACACAGTCTGATCGAAGAGAGTCCTTATTATGAAGTTTTTGAACTTTCAAGATAAAGTCCGAGTAATGCGCGCAGCCAGGGCCAAGGGCAAAGTTCTGTGCAGAGGAAAAGAAGTCATGTTCTTCCCGGACTTATCGGCGGAGCTGCACCGGCAGAGGAGGCATGTCGACGGGGTAAAGCAACAACTGAGATCCCTGAACATTCGCTATGGAATAATGTACCCAGCCAAGCTTCGTCTGACGATTAATGGACAAACACGTGAGTTCGACTCCCCAGCAGACGCTGAGAACTTCGTTCAGGGCATACAACGCTCAGAAGACGCACAGAGGAGCTAAAAGTTGTACTATGGAGATTTTCATTAATGACAAGCGCCATTTATTATGATGTTAGCTTTTTCTCACGAGGGCTGATAGTGTCCATTTAGATTAACAGAGAGGTAGACGTTCTCCTTAGTAGCTGTCGCTTGTCTTTCGAGCTCCGTTAGACTTACACTGTAAGAGAGGATACTTTGTTTACTTCATAAATGTTCGGCCGTGAAAACTATTTTATTTTTTATTTTTGCCGGGAGACACAGAAGTCTTGTTTTGTTGGTGTTTATTTTAGCACACCGACGGCTTGGTTCAACTGCTCCCTTGCTTGCACTGGATCAGTTTGTGCACTTAGCCACATCCCAAGGTAAGGGGAGGGGGGAGGGTACGTGGGGCTGTCCTGTTCATGATGACGGCTGAGGGGATCTGGTTATGGCAGAATTTCTTTATTTTTCATGTATGTCTGTGTTTTTTTTACAATACAACTTTGTACAATGGCACACTGTAATTCCCACATGGAAGTAACAGGTTTGTTACAATATAGAGCAGACAATATCTGGACAATCTGGTTTATCATTAGTTTAAGATCACTACAAACAAATATCTAAAATTCACTTCTTCCGTTCCGGGTCCCAGCTGACGCCACTCCTGTTCCGGCGTCGGGGGTCCTTGCAGCGCCTACTCCAGTTCCTGTTCCACGCCGGAGGGTCCCGGCAGACGCCACTCCAGTTCCGGCATCGGGAGTCCCGGCACGGATTACTCCCATTCCTGTTCCGCGCCGGAGGGTCCCGGCACGGATTACACCTGTTCCGGCGTCGGGGGTCCCGGCAGACGTCACACCTGTTACGGTGTCGGGGTTCCCGGCAGCGGCTACTCCAGTTCCTGCCCCACGTCCGGAGCTGAGGACAACGCCCCTTCAGCTGCAGAGGCGGCTATCACTGCCTGAGTCCCCGTGCTTCGTCCCTGACCAGCCTCCGGGCCGTCCTCCCGAGCCTCTGTACTCTGCCCCTGAGCGGCCACGGCGCCGCCCGCCCGAGCCCCGGTGCTCTGTCCAGGATTTGTGAGGCAGATGGACCCAGATGCAGAGTTTGAACTAAAGTATTTTTAATAAACAGTCTTTAACAGAAAAATAAGAATAAACGCAGGAATCTCAAAGTGTAAAACTGAAGAAACAAAAGCACAAAGAAAACACAGGAGGCTTACACAGGTGAACAGGACTGGAGCTCAGGAGACACGGGATACAGAAACACAGGAGGACAGGACATCACGGCACTTAGACAACAATCCGACAAGGACAAAGGAAAGCACAGAGGCTTAAATACAGACACAGGGAAGGCAGGGGCAATGGGACACAGGTGTAACACATGAGGACTGGTGCAGACAATCACAGACAGGAAGTAAAACTAGACATGAGACACAATAACCCAGACTACAAAATAAAACAGGAAACAGAACCCGGAGTGTGAAACATGAAACACAGGGATGTAAACAGAAAACACCTCTTCAAAAAGAGGTGGAACCCAAACCCTTACACATTGTTGTCTGGCATGAAGTGCATAAATATCTTGGAGATTTCCCAGTGTTGTCCTGTTTTTCACCTATCTGGGGCAATGAACACTTTAGCCCGGCTAATAATGACATGGGGTTTAAAGCATGGTTAAGCAAGGGCATAGTTAAACTACTAGATCTCTATAAGGACAACACTCTAATGTCGTTTGACGAGCTGAAAGCAAAATACGACGTACCACAGAAACACTTCTTTAAGTATTTACAACTTAGAAGTTTTATTCTGACATGCTTAAAGAATTCAGTGCAACAACCCCCAATGCCCACACTGGAGATATTTTCTACAAAAACTTGTTTCAGCAAAGGGCCGGTTATTCAATTATATAATATAATGGTGGAAAACCATAAAGACAACTCTGAAAGTAAGAGACAGCAGTGGATAGGAGACTTACAAGAGGACATTTTAGTGGAAGATTGGGGTATAATATGTTCGAAGGTACATACACAAACCATTAACACACGACTGAGATTAATACAATATAATTGGATAATGAGAATGTACATCACCCCTGTGAAGTTAAACAAATTTGATCCTAATATCCCTGACCGATGCTATAAGTGCAATATGCATCAAGGTACTTTATATCACTGTTTGTGGGAATGTCGGGAGATTCAAAGATTTTGGAGTTCGGTGATACAATATATCTCTCAAATGACCTCTTCTCCAGTACCTCTAAGTCCTAAGTTCTGTATACTAAGCATCTATCCAGACAATTGTTGTCTTTCCAATAGAGAAAGAAAAATGGTTGACCTATGTCTACTACAGGCCAGGCGCTCAATCGCCCTGTGTTGGAAGAATGTCCGTTGCCCCTCTCTAGGCCACTGGTTGAAAAACTTAACATCGAGTTTGGCTCTTGAGAAATTAACATATATAGTTAGGAAGAAAGCTTCTCAGTTTTACAACATCTGGGAGATGTTTTGGGAATTTGTTAAAAATGGTGACATTGAAGAGGCATTGGAAATGTGAAGTGACGAATCTGTTGTGAGGAATGTGTGCTGTACTCTGCTCCATGTTTGTGACTGTAATTTATTTTACTTACATTATTTTTATTCATTTATTTATGTAAACTAAATTAGTATTTTCATTGTAATTTTTGCCCTTCTTGAATTTCAGTTTTAATTATAACTTATCCATTTATTTATTTTCAAGAGATATTTGTATTATTTATTGTTATTTTATATACTGCCATATGTTCAGTTTGGGGAAGGGTCATGTATGTATGTAAATTGATTAAAATGTATAAAGCCAATAAATATATGTTACCAAAAAAAATGAATCTCTTCTTCATGTTGTTCTCTGCGGATGCTCGGACTCGCCTGCACCATGTGATTCTCACACAAGCAGCAGAAACCCATGTAGACCTGTCAGCTGGTTCAACCTGGGTCCGGGTCTGAAGCCCACCAGGACCCACTGTGCACAGAGAGACGCCTGGTTTCACAGATTATCACATGTTGCTTTTACATTTCTCATCACGTAGAATCTGTGAAAAACATCATGACAGCGATTAAACAGCAGTTTAAACGTGTGCGGGTCCGAGGGAAGCTCACCTGGAGGCTGATGTGTTGGAACAGCTTAAAATCGACAAAATGTGACTTTCAACAAACCTGCTGAGATCCATGTTTGTAAATCCTGGTTCTCATCATTACATCTCGTGTATTGTTTTAAACATGGTTTCCCTGAAGCGTGACGTCCATTACCTGCAGCACTTCACATGAATATTCATCACAAGTCTCATTAGAAGAGAAAATATGTTCATAGGTTTGATGAATTTATTTTCATCAAACTTATGACTTTGCTTCTGTCTCTTTAATGTGACTTCAGCTCTGCAGTTACACCACAGACCCCCCCCCCCCCTGCACTTCCTGTTTATATTTAACTTTCACTTTCACTCTCTAGCAGAACTTCCTCTGAACTTTGAGCACTGATCAGATCACGATCATATTCAAGCAGCTATTTTACACCAAGTCTCTTGTCTGTGTGAGCTTGTTGCTGCCAAATGAGTTTTGACCAGTTATCAAATCCAAGGCTTGAATTACTTTTTACAATCGTGTCCTGACACACCAGAGAAACCAGGAAGCATCTGTTCCTCCCTGAAGAGACGCAGGCTGAAAACCAGACGATCACATTCACCTTCCAAACCAAACTGAACCAAACCAGACCAAACGTCCTGAGTGAGTCCAGCTACAGGAGAGAAGAGTCAAACTACAACCTGCCGACGCTCCACACACTGACCGTGAGTTTAACACACCTCGACTCAGACAGGAAGTAAACCTCAGTGAAGTTCGTGGAGCTGTGACTGACTGACTGTCTGTTTTCAGCTTCACCTGGAGACTCAATGGCTTCCAGATCAGAAGAGGATCTCTGCTGTCCCATCTGCCAATGTCTTCAGAGATCCTGTCCTTCTGTCATGTAGCCACAGCTTCTGTAGAGACTGTGTGAAGAGCTGGTGGAAAGACAAAGAAGTAAAAGAGTGTCCACTTTGTAAGAGAAGATCTTCAATGTCTCAACCACCTTGTAACCTGGCGTTAAAGAACCTGTGTGAGACCTTCTTACAGGAGAGAGATCAGAGCTCTTCACATGCTCTCTGCAGTCTGCACTCAGAGAAACTCAGACTCTTCTGTCTGGACCATCAGCAGCCAGTGTGTCTCGTCTGCAGAGATTCAGAGAAACACAGCGACCACAGATTCAGACCCATCGATGAAGCTGCACCACAACACAAGAAGCAGCTTCAGGAAACTCTGGAGCCCTTGAAGGAGAAGTTACAGTGTTTTGAACGTGTTAAAGTAGAGTGTGAACTAACAGCAGAACACATTAAGGTCCAGGCCGGACTCACAGAGACGCAGATCAAGGAGCAGTTTAAAAAGCTTCATCAGTTTCTGGAGGAGGAAGAGGAGGCCAGGATGGCTGCACTGAGGGAGGAAGAGGAGCAGAAGAGTCGGATGATGAAGGAGAAGATTGAGGCTCTGAGCAGAGACATAACGGCTCTTTCAGACACAATCAGAACCACAGAGGACGAGCTGAGAGCTGAAGACGTCTCGTTCCTGCTCAACTACAAGGCTGCAGTGGAACGAGTCCAGCAGCGCCCCCTGCTGGATGATCCACAGCTGGCCTCAGGAGCTCTGATAGACGAGGCCAAACATCTGGGCAACCTGAGCTTCAACATCTGGAACAAGATGAAGGACGTGGTCTCCTACAGTCCTGTGGTTCTGGACCCAAACTCTGCTCATCCAGAACTCGTCCTGTCTGAAGATCTGACCAGTTTGAGACGAGGAGAGAGACAGAAGCTTCCTGACAATCCAGAGAGGTTTGATGATTACGCCTCAGTCCTGGGATCTGAGGGTTTTAACTCAGGGACTCACAGCTGGGACGTCCTGGTTGGAGACAGTACATGCTGGTCACTGGGTGTGTCAGAAGAGTCTGTCCAGAGGAAGGGAGACGATCTGTCTGGATCATGGGAATAAGGTTATTTGTAGGTAATACTCAGCAGGTCACCATCAGGATCATCTGATCTCTCTGTGCAGAAGATCCAGAGGATCAGAGTGAAACTGGACTGGAACAGAGGAGAACTGTCGTTCTCTGATCTGATACTAACAAACACATTCACACCTTCACACACACTTTCACTCAGAAGATGTTTCCATACTTTAACACTATAGATCACTTGAAGCTGTTACCTGTGAATGTCTCTGTGACGCTGGATCAGAGCAGTTAGAGAGAAAGATTTTATTCATCATGTTTATTTCTTCAAGAGAAATCTGCTGAATTTAAATGTTAAACTCGTTATTCTAAAGCTTTGTTTATTTCTCCTTTTACTTCTCACTCGTTTTTATTTCTCCTGTCGACTTTTCCACGTGTGTAAAAATATTTCATTATTTTCTGATCTTTATCTTTGGTTTGTTTTTTACTTTCATGGAAAATGTTTTCTATCATTTAGATTTTGTGTGGATCCATGAAGTCGAGCAAACTGATGAAGATCCACATAAAAACACATTTATCAATAACAGCTGATCATTGTTCACATTCAACAAACTTTATTAAAACTCAGACATGAGACATGATTCATGTTTAATCACATAAAGTCTGTTCACATATGAAATAATCCAACATATATGAACATTTGTCTGTTTGATGTGATGAAGCCAAAATGATTCTGTCTGTAAAAGTGTTTATTCAACAGCAGCCTAGTGATGTGATTTTAATATTGTGATCAAAATAATAAAAACTATGAAACAGAAACAGAGTTCTGACCTTTTTTAAGTTGAAATGTAAAATAAAGCCAAAATGATTGTGTCTGTAAAAGTGCTTTCATTCATACTGTTGTGCAATAGTAAGCAGACTTGATGTTGGCTAATTATTAATAATCATAAAATATGATTATTAAAAATAACGAAATTATTAATGAAAAACAATAAAATGATCAATTAAGAATAATACAATTTGTAATTATAATTTATAAAAGACGGGGCACCACCCTGGTATCAGGGACCAACAATCAATCTGTAAAGATCAGTCTCAGTTTGGAAAAGTTCAATTAGTAATCTCAATATTTACTATTAATGATTATATAATGAACAGTGAAGGTTTTAAGTTCGAGCACTGACTATCATAATCCAGCTGTATTCACATACATATGCACAAATAATCACAAACTACCGGTACTTTAATTACACTAGAATTTATTAAAGATAATAACATCAATGTCAATCAATGACTACTATCCTAACAAAACTCCACTATATCAAAGATAACAACACAAGCACTTATCACGATTTATAACACACATGCAATACCTATGGTATGTATATCTGTGTGTGTGCGTGTATATATGTGTGTGTGTGTGTGTGTGTGTGTGTGTGTGTGTATATATGTATGTGTGAGAGAGAGGGGGGGGAGTAAAGATGGCGTACGAAGTCACGTGGGTGACGTCGTACGACCGAATTCACGATGGCGGTGGATCCACGTGGTTTGAACAAAAGGGAGGTCGAGAACAAAGGGTACTTTGATCTATCTCGTGGTTCAAAGCGCCGAATGGCGTCGAGATGCGACCACACTATCTTGGTCCCAGAATGTGTATAAAACGTGAATTGTGTGGGTGCAGGTCGGAACGTGTGTGCAAGCGGGTTAGGAGTTAGGAGTACCCAAGCGGACGAACTAAGGTCCGTCCAGCTGTGAACCGATCTTTTAATAGGTAAAAATCTCCGCTGTTGGTCTGACGATAACAGTGCGGCGATGTTGCCGGAAACGCAGATTCGTCACGACGCGCTGTCACTGGAACAACGTGGACACGGTGGTCCTACACAATCATACACTCAAATAATAACACGCTAATTATTGAACTAGTGTCTGCCCAGACATAAGCCTCTTACTTGTTGCTGTTCCACGGTTCGTTCATGCGCGAGCGGCGCGTTCCGGGAAGACAAGTGGATTGTGTGCGCGGCCTCGAGAGCAGCGATCAGCTGATTGGCGCGGGGGCAGCGGGGATCGAGCTGTGGCCGGAAAAGGAGAGAATTCGTCTCTTTCTCCTCGGCGAAGTTTCTTCTTCGTCCTTCTGCAGGGATAAACAGCTGAGGAACAGCTGACTATGGATCTGGGAAAAGTCTGTGAACTCGGCCTGCGAGTGAAAGACTTTTGCCGCGGTCTTTAAAAATACAAATCAAGTGAAAAGGAGTTTACAAAAAAAAGGGGGAAGAAGTAAACTTAAGGTAAAAATAAAAATACAAACGTCTGGATGATTGCTCCCTTTGAGCGGCTGGATCGTCTGGAGTAACCGGGAGAGGTTCTGGTCTTATCTTCAGCGCAAGGGAAAAAGGCAATGAGTTGCCGGGGTGCTCCTCTATTTGGTGTCCGGCCTCCCTCCAGGGGGGGCCGTGGGGGTCTGTTGGCTCTCAGCCAATGGAAGGCCAGAGTTTAAACTCCAGCGCGGTTAACAACCGTGGGGTCCACGAAGGAAGTTTGGGTGTGTTCCGACCTCATGGCAGAAAGCTCTAGCTCAGGCTTCGAAGGTCCCATGCAGGCCTCTCATTGTCCTTTGTCTGGCTTCGATCCCAACAATACGGTAAAATGAATCTATTCGGGGCGTGGCTATGGCGGTGAACTAGGCACACGTCTTTTTTGTGAGCTCCTGGAGATTTTCGATTAAACTCCTGGACATTTTCCCTTAAGAGCACAGACAAACCAATCGTTTGTAATACCTGCAGTGTACATAATCGTTAATATGCCGACGAAAAAAGGCCAAGAACGCCGCTAAAGCAAACTTTTTCCCAATCGACGAGGATGAAGAGTTGGATGCTAGCAGCCAAGCTAGCTGCCCTGCTGGCTCAACAGGTATCGCTAGCCCTAACGCTACCCTCCAGTAAGAAGCGGCGGTTGCTGAAACGGTTCATAACTTGGATGTCATTCAAAACCTTGACTTGATAAGAAATGACATTGCCACAAAGATTGATGGAAACCTTAAGGCAATTCAAGATGTCCAGAGAGATGTGCGGGACTTCTCCGGTCGCATGGATGAGGCAGAGAAACGTATTAGCGAGGTCGAGGACACAGTTAACTCAGAGAAAGGCAAGACTGAAGCGCTGGTTAAACAAGTGGCTCTCCTCACATACAAGCTTGACGAGCTCGAAAACCGCTCGCGGAGATCCAACCTCAGGCTGGTTAACTTGCCCGAAAAAGTGGAAAATAATGACGCGGTTGCTTTCCTCGAGAAATGGCTACCTGAAGCACTGGGACCTGCAGCCTTTCCTACACCACCTGTCGTCGAGAGAGCGCACAGACTCCCCGGTCGGACACAGTCTGATCGAAGAGAGTCCTTATTATGAAGTTTTTGAACTTTCAAGATAAAGTCCGAGTAATGCGCACAGCCAGGGCCAAGGGCAAAGTTCTGTGCAGAGGAAAAGAAGTCATGTTCTTCCCGGACTTATCGGCGGAGCTGCACCGGCAGAGGAGGCGTGTCGACGGGGTAAAGCAACAACTGAGATCCCTGAACATTCGCTATGGAATAATGTACCCAGCCAAGCTTCGTCTGACGATTAATGGACAAACACGTGAGTTCGACTCCCCAGCAGACGCTGAGAACTTCGTTCAGGGCATACAACGCTCAGAAGACGCACAGAGGAGCTAAAAGTTGTACTATGGAGATTTTCATTAATGACAAGCGCCATTTATTATGATGTTAGCTTTTTCTCACGAGGGCTGATAGTGTCCATTTAGATTAACAGAGAGGTAGACGTTCTCCTTAGTAGCTGTCGCTTGTCTTTCGAGCTCCGTTAGACTTACACTGTAAGAGAGGATACTTTGTTTACTTCATAAATGTTCGGCCGTGAAAACTATTTTATTTTTTAGCCGGGAGACACAGAAGTCTTGTTTTGTTGGTGTTTATTTTAGCACACCGACGGCTTGGTTCAACTGCTCCCTTGCTTGCACTGGATCAGTTTGTGCACTTAGCCACATCCCAAGGTAAGGGGGGGGGGGAGGGTACGTGGGGCTGTCCTGTTCATGATGACGGCTGAGGGGATCTGGTTATGGCAGAATTTCTTTATTTTTCATGTATGTCTGTGTTTTTTTTACAATACAACTTTGTACAATGGCACACTGTAATTCCCACATGGAAGTAACAGGTTTGTTACAATATAGAGCAGACAATATCTGGACAATCTGGTTTATCATTAGTTTAAGATCACTACAAACAAATATCTAAAATTCACTTCTTCCGTTCCGGGTCCCAGCTGACGCCACTCCTGTTCCGGCGTCGGGGGTCCTCGGTGTAACACATGAGGACTGGTGCAGACAATCACAGACAGGAAGTAAAACTAGACATGAGACACAATAACCCAGACTACAAAATAAAACAGGAAACAGAACCCGGAGTGTGAAACATGAAACACAGGGATGTAAACAGAAAACACCTCTTCAAAAAGAGGTGGAACCCAAACCCTTACACATTGTTGTCTGGCATGAAGTGCATAAATATCTTGGAGATTTCCCAGTGTTGTCCTGTTTTTCACCTATCTGGGGCAATGAACACTTTAGCCCGGCTAATAATGACATGGGGTTTAAAGCATGGTTAAGCAAGGGCATAGTTAAACTACTAGATCTCTATAAGGACAACACTCTAATGTCGTTTGACGAGCTGAAAGCAAAATACGACGTACCACAGAAACACTTCTTTAAGTATTTACAACTTAGAAGTTTTATTCTGACATGCTTAAAGAATTCAGTGCAACAACCCCCAATGCCCACACTGGAGATATTTTCTACAAAAACTTGTTTCAGCAAAGGGCCGGTTATTCAATTATATAATATAATGGTGGAAAACCATAAAGACAACTCTGAAAGTAAGAGACAGCAGTGGATAGGAGACTTACAAGAGGACATTTTAGTGGAAGATTGGGGTATAATATGTTCGAAGGTACATACACAAACCATTAACACACGACTGAGATTAATACAATATAATTGGATAATGAGAATGTACATCACCCCTGTGAAGTTAAACAAATTTGATCCTAATATCCCTGACCGATGCTATAAGTGCAATATGCATCAAGGTACTTTATATCACTGTTTGTGGGAATGTCGGGAGATTCAAAGATTTTGGAGTTCGGTGATACAATATATCTCTCAAATGACCTCTTCTCCAGTACCTCTAAGTCCTAAGTTCTGTATACTAAGCATCTATCCAGACAATTGTTGTCTTTCCAATAGAGAAAGAAAAATGGTTGACCTATGTCTACTACAGGCCAGGCGCTCAATCGCCCTGTGTTGGAAGAATGTCCGTTGCCCCTCTCTAGGCCACTGGTTGAAAAACTTAACATCGAGTTTGGCTCTTGAGAAATTAACATATATAGTTAGGAAGAAAGCTTCTCAGTTTTACAACATCTGGGAGATGTTTTGGGAATTTGTTAAAAATGGTGACATTGAAGAGGCATTGGAAATGTGAAGTGATGAATCTGTTGTGAGGAATGTGTGCTGTACTCTGCTCCATGTTTGTGACTGTAATTTATTTTACTTACATTATTTTTATTCATTTATTTATGTAAACTAAATTAGTATTTTCATTGTAATTTTTGCCCTTCTTGAATTTCAGTTTTAATTATAACTTATCCATTTATTTATTTTCAAGAGATATTTGTATTATTTATTGTTATTTTATATACTGCCATATGTTCAGTTTGGGGAAGGGTCATGTATGTATTTAAATTGATTAAAATGTATAAAGCCAATAAATATATGTTACCAAAAAAATGAATCTCTTCTTCATGTTGTTCTCTGCGGACGCTCGGACTCGCCTGCACCATGTGATTCTCACACAAGCAGCAGAAACCCATGTAGACCTGTCAGCTGGTTCAACCTGGGTCCGGGTCTGAAGCCCACCAGGACCCACTGTGCACAGAGAGACGCCTGGTTTCACAGATTATCACATGTTGCTTTTACATTTCTCATCACGTAGAATCTGTGAAAAACATCATGACAGCGATTAAACAGCAGTTTAAACGTGTGCGGGTCCGAGGGAAGCTCACCTGGAGGCTGATGTGTTGGAACAGCTTCAATCGACAAAATGTGACTTTCAACAAACCTGCTGAGATCCATGTTTGTAAATCCTGGTTCTCATCATTACATCTCGTGTATTGTTTTAAACATGGTTTCCCTGAAGCGTGACGTCCATTACCTGCAGCACTTCACATGAATATTCATCACAAGTCTCATTAGAAGAGAAAATATGTTCATAGGTTTGATGAATTTATTTTCATCAAACTTATGACTTTGCTTCTGTCTCTTTAATGTGACTTCAGCTCTGCAGTTACACCACAGACCCCCCCCCCACCCCCCTGCACTTCCTGTTTATATTTAACTTTCACTTTCACTCTCTAGCAGAACTTCCTCTGAAATTTGAGCACTGATCAGATCACGATCATATTCAAGCAGCTATTTTACACCAAGTCTCTTGTCTGTGTGAGCTTGTTGCTGCCAAATGACTTTTGACCAGTTATCAAATCCAAGGCTTGAATTACTTTTTACAATCGTGTCCTGACACACCAGAGAAACCAGGAAGCATCTGTTCCTCCCTGAAGAGACGCAGGCTGAAAACCAGACGATCACATTCACCTTCCAAACCAAACTGAACCAAACCAGACCAAACGTCCTGAGTGAGTCCAGCTACAGGAGAGAAGAGTCAAACTACAACCTGCCGACGCTCCACACACTGACCGTGAGTTTAACAAACACCTCGACTCAGACAGGAAGTAAACCTCAGTGAACCACGTGGAGCTGTGACTGACTGACTGTCTGTTTTCAGCTTCACCTGGAGACTCAATGGCTTCCAGATCAGAAGAGGATCTCTGCTGTCCCGTCTGCCATGATGTCTTCAGAGATCCTGTCCTTCTGTCATGTAGCCACAGCTTCTGTAAAGACTGTGTGAAGAGCTGGTGGAAAGACAAAGAAGTAAAAGAGTGTCCAGTTTGTAAGAGAAGATCTTCAATGGGTGAACCACCTTGTAACCTGGTGTTAAAGAACCTGTGTGAGACCTTCTTACAGGAGAGAGATCAGAGCTCTTCACATGCTCTCTGCAGTCTGCACTCAGAGAAACTCAGACTCTTCTGTCTGGACCATCAGCAGCCAGTGTGTCTCGTCTGCAGAGATTCAGAGAAACACAGCGACCACAGATTCAGACCCATCGATGAAGCTGCACAACAACACAAGAAGCAGCTTCAGGAAACTCTGGAGCCCTTGAAGAAGAAGTTACAGTGTTTTGAACGTGTTAAAGTAAGTGTGAACTAACAGCAAAACACATTAAGGTCCAGGCCGGACTCACAGAGACGCAGATCAAGGAGCAGTTTAAAAAGCTTCATCAGTTTCTGGAGGAGGAGAGGAGGCCAGGATGGCTGCACTGAGGGAGGAAGAGGAGCAGAAGAGTCGGATGATGAAGGAGAAGATCGAGTCTCTGAGCAGAGACATAACGGCTCTTTCAGACACAATCAGAACCACAGAGGACGAGCTGAGAGCTGAAGACGTCTCGTTCCTGCTCAACTACAAGGCTGCAGTGGAACGAGTCCAGCAGCGCCCCTGCTGGATGATCCACAGCTGGCCTCAGGAGCTCTGATAGACGAGGCCAAACATCTGGGCAACCTGAGCTTCAACATCTGGAACAAGATGAAGGACGTGGTCTCCTACAGTCCTGTGGTTCTGGACCCAAACTCTGCTCATCCAGGACTCGTCCTGTCTGAAGATCTGACCAGTTTGAGACGAGGAGAGACAGAAGCTTCCTGACAATCCAGAGAGGTTTGATAAACACATCTCAGTCCTGGGATCTGAGGGTTTTAACTCAGGGACTCACAGCTGGGACGTCCTGGTTGGAGACAGTACATGCTGGCACTGGGTGTGTCAGCAGAGTCTGTCCAGAGGAAGGGAGACGATCTGTCTGGATTATGGGAATATTGTTCTATGAAGGTAAATACTCAGCAGGTCACCATCAGGATCATCTGATCTCTCTGTGCAGAAGATCCAGAGGATCAGAGTGAAACTGGACTGGAACAGAGGAGAACTGTCGTTCTCTGATCCTGATACTAACAAACACATTCACACCTTCACACACACTTTCACTCAGAAGATGTTTCCATCCTTTATCACTACAGATCACTTGAAGCTGTTACCTGTGAATGTCTCTGTGACGCTGGATCAGAGCAGTTAGAGAGAAAGATTTTATTCATCATGTTTATTTCTTCAAGAGAAATCTGCTGAATTTAAATGTTAAACTAGTAACCCAGGTTTCAGATGATTTAAAAGTAATCTGAAAATAATTAAATAATCTCCGATGCGCATCTATAAATATCCGGGTCAGGAGGGTCACTTCCTCTTTCCCGTCTATTATTCCCGTGAGCAGTGTGGAACAGCGTTCGGCAGCAAACATCGGCGTGGAAAATCGCCGTTAAACTGGTGTCAGATCAGCGGTGAGTTGCACTGTGTTTGCATTGTGGATGACTCCCACCAACATAGCGTGGTTTAAGTTTAACCTGTGTGTGATGATGTTGGTGTGTATGTTGTACACGCACTTAGCCTGTAAGGCTCGTCCCTAATAGCCCTGGACATATTTGTTTGCCTTTCGATTGAATGTTTTGTTCTTTGTTAATGGTGAATTTATTTCATAAATTAACATTTTAGCCTTAGCCAAAGGTTTGTATGTTGTAGCGATAATCCTGACTTCTCTTGATGAGATGTAGTATTATTTGAACTGAACAAATTGGAATTATTTGTTTTCCTCAATGACCTTTTGTGGGTCAGGTTTTTTCCACCTTTAGTCAGATGTTGCGGGACCCAAACTCTGACAGTGATGGCGAGCTCCCCAAAAATGGACTAATATGAACCCAACCTCCTTTTTAACATTCCAACGTGGAATATCCTTGGATCAACATAAATTATATTCATGAACTGAAAATAGAAATGAACTGAGAAATATTAATTTTTGTTGAAAGTTTGTATTGCTGTTTTTTGTTTAAGTGCAAATACAAATTCTATGTAAACCCTCCCTGTGTCTCCTGTGTCTTGACATTCACACACTGGGCTCCAACCGAACCTGGAAGTCCGAAATTTAAAAATCCACTGGGAGTAATTATATTTTGTAAAAACGTGATGAAATACACAAGCGTAATGTTGTCTGTGTGGCACACATCTGTAAAGGAAGGACAGATGTGTGAAGAGTAAATCCAGAGAAGAACTGGGCAACGTGTTTTAAATCACACGTCTACCGGGAACTAGATGGATTATGTCATCTTAGCGGCTGAAAGGATTTTAATGTCTGTGGACTGTTGACTTTTATTGACAGTAAATTAACTTTGAAGAAAGGTATTTCTGTTAGAAGCGCTCAGAGCAGCGGTGAGCGGTGAGCGTGACGCGACTCAAGCTGCTGATGGGATTAGTGTCGTGGAGAAGGCCATATTTTCTTCTTCAGACAACAGGAAAGCATGGATGAAGGGTTGAGTTCGCTCAGCTTGTTAAAACGGGAGCAGATCCGCTCTGACTGGGAAATGATCAAACGCTGAGGAGTCTCCGAGTTCAGAGGGAAACGTAACAGCAGAGATAATGAAAGTCCCAAAGCAACGAATGCACATCATCCAGAAAGAAACTGAAGGGAAAGAGTTTTCTTCTTCTTCTGTTCTTCTGTGGAGTGACAGCAGATTCTGCCTCGATGGAGCATCTTCTTCACTCGAGTCAAACAGCTGCTGCAGCCTGGAAACTGTCACGAATCAAACAGCGTGCACTTAATCAGAGAAGTTCACACAGAAATCCATCATTTGAATTGATTTACCACACGCTCCTCGTTTTGAGCTTCATCAAATCATGTGTTGACATGTATACAATCCTAAATATATTCAGGTTCCACACATCACGTGATCAGGATTTCTTATTGGAGAGTGTAATATGACAGACTGAAGATGTAAAAAAGGAATTAAACGTATTTGTAGCCATAACATTGAGTAAATTGAACAGATACATGTCCTACATTGGCTTTTATATTCAATTGATGGTTTATATACATAACGTAATATTTTTCATTATCATTTGTAGTAGATTTTTAAGCAATTTCAGTCATTTTCTAATATTTCAGAAACACCGGTTTATGTTCGATTTTGGTACAATGACTCAGGATGGATGTTACTGGTCCGAGCAGGCTCTGAAACACACCCACAGTCGGTCTGGTGCTCTAACCAGCAGTTGTTGTCCACGTCAGGTGATCGTCGGCCGCTGGAGGATAAAGTAACTGAAGAGCAAGTTGGCAGTCACACAGTCTCATAGAGCTGCTCACACACTGTTACGTGCAGCTGACACAAAGGGAACTTATCAGCCGGCTGCAGTGGTGTTCGTGTTCAACACTCTGGTTCAAGCAACGCCTGAGGAAAGCACGTGGCTCCTGAGCTGCTTTACACACACTTTAATGTTTACACAGAAATACTGATATTAAAATATTCCAATACCGTTCTTCGTGGCCGAGGTGTCAGACCAGTGAGATATGGCTTCAGGTTTTTCGTTGTATCGCTTCGGTCAGTGCGACCTCCTCTCGCCTGTCGCGTGTCGCCGCTGACAGGACAGTTTCAGAAACAGGTGGAGCAGCAGCAGAGCATGATGGGTAAAGACAATCTGAAGGAGGAGATGGAGGGCGGATCCCCAGACGGCTCCTGAATGTCCTTCGTGCTGAGATGATTGTCCAGTGACACGGTGCGTCCACTCTGGCACCGCGCAGTCACTTCACTGTAAAGTCTCCATGAACTTGATGGTGTGAGGGTGTGAGATGCCCCCCCCCCCCCCCCCCCCCCCCCCGACTTCCACTGAGCAGGACACCACCAGGACATTAGTTCTGATAAACGACAACTTCTCTATATATAGTGTCAGTTATTATTTATTCCATGTCGTGATGTCATCAACCAGAGGTGTCCTGTTCACCGTGTTTCTGTCAAACCATCACTTCTCGTCTCTCCAGTGTATTTAATCCTTCATTTAAACAATTTAAATGTAACTTGTTAATTTAATGGTTATGAATGTGAGTAAGTAGAGCCAGTAAAAAAAAAAAAAATCCAATGTCTCCCTCCGTTGAATCAGATTTTTATTAAACGTTTCCAATCTCCTGCTGCTCTTCTCTTTTTTAGGTTTTAGCTTCACGTTGTAAAATTTGATTAGAAACGTAAAACAAAACAGCTGATTACTCACAAATATTAGAAAAATTGATTCAAACAGATTTTAAGTAAAGATTAATATTTATACAGTATATTGAAACTGTGCATCAGCCAAACACATCTCCACAAATAACCCAGATACACTGAACTCTACTACTACCTGCTGTGTGTGTGTGTTGTGTGTGTTGTGTGTGTGTGTGTGTGTGTGTGTGTGTGTGTGTGTGTGTGTGTGTGTGAGAGCAGCTGGCTGACAGAGACAAGAGAAACAAGATAAGAGAGAAGAGGAATCACATCGTCTTCACGCAATACACCTGACAACAAACACCACTGCTACACACACACACACACACACACTCACACTCACACACACACACACACACACACACACACACACACACACACACACACACACACACACACTCTCACACACACGGTTTGTGTCTTTGTTCTGAACGGTCTTGTCGCAGAGATAAACAGAATCATAGTCCGCGGCTGCTCTGTGTCACATTCAGATATCAATTAATCCTTTATCTTTTAATTAAATTTGACACCTTTGTCTAATTGGCTTCAGCAAATTACCTAAAATAGTCCAGATTGTGGCGGAGACGTTTCTTTGTCTGTCACCGTTTAACACTCGTTAAACTCTCAGAATTTGCTCTTGTGAAACGTTTGGCTTCTGTCAGTGTGAGAGCAGATAAACGAGCCATTGTCAGTTAACAACATGCGACACGTTAGAAACCCTGGATTATATCGGATCATTTAAAATAACAAAGGTCAACTGGACCCAGAGAGCAAAGAGGCTGAGGCAACAAAACAACTGGTGCCAGCACCGATGCCAGAGGCTGTGACGGACGACGGGCTTGAATCCAAATGTTCTGTTCCCTGTTCGGTTGCCAGCGTTGGACCAGAGCTGGTCCAGGTGAGGCTAACTGCGGTTAATTGTTAGTCCACAGCTCACAAACCCACCAACCTGAGGTGGTGTGTGTCCACGGGGCCGGAGCTGGCTGCCGTCAGCCACAGAGCAGCTCAGGGGAGGGAAACGACTCAGTGGACCGAGACAGAAAGAGGAGAATGAGAACATTTCTCCTTTTCAGCGAACTGGCACCGGAGGGAAAAGAGCAGTCGACTGTGTCCTATTCTAAGCAAACTGAGCACACGCACACACATCCTCCGTCGCTGCACACACACACACGGGTGGGATTTAAAGCTTGTGCATGTTTAGGGTGATGCATGTGAGGATAGAAGGAGTCGATCCTGTCGCGTTAATAATTCATCTGCAAAGTCAGATCTGGGCCAGTGTCACAAACTCCATCAACCCGACACCCTTCCTGTGTTTCCATCTTTCTGTCCCACTTTATATGAGCCCAGTTTTTCAAATGTTTCAGGCTCCATTTTTAATCTTGCCTGGTACCTGCAGCCACAGCAGCTCTGAACAATTATTTCCAAGACTTTTAATGCGCAGGCAAGTGCCACAATGGCTTCCAGGGAAGATTGTGATTGCTGGCACTGTTCGCTCCATATTTAAGCTACAATTTCATCCCCCTCCTTCTATGGCGACAGGTTTTTCCTCCTATCTTTGAATGTGGCTGTTGGGAGCGATTCTCAACAACCAAACATCATAAACACTAATTTGCTTGGAACACCTCTCCGCCTTGAGGCTCCAGATGCTGGGGCTGTGTGACGGCCTCCATAGGACCCATCATGCTCCGTTCAGCACTGAACAGGACAGCAGCGCGCCACGAGGACCCGTGCGGAGCGGCGCCACTTAGAGGGATCGCTGAATGATTACCAGGCTGAGATGTGCAATCACAACTTGCTCCATTCAGCCAAGTCTTTTTACACTGCGAGGAGAAAAACTACCTTGTGTAATTGACCCATAAACACTGATTTGAACACCACTGCTCATGTGGGTCCCGGCTCCACTCAGAGGAGAGCTGCAGGGAGGTTCTGACGACTTGGTGGCACCAGAGAATCCTCGTCAGGCTGAAGATGAGCACGCAGAAGATCAACAAAGAAGCGAACATGGGAGTGGTCTGCTCCACGTTCAGGCCTGGACGCAGCCACGTGTGTCCTGAATGTGTCCTGACACCAGAGTGAGGAGAACAGGGATCTGATCCACGTGACCCACGATCACAGCTGTTCCTCTTTAGTTTTCACCCAAACTTTAACAACTGCACATTAATATAAGTAGGAACATTTTGGTAGGAACAGAGAAGGTCAGCTGGAGGATCCAGTTCTTCAGAATTAATTTTATTGTGGACATTACGGGATAATGAGTATAATTTAATTTCCAGTCCAGCAGATCCCTGGCTAACGACAGTGAAACGGGCGGAATTTAATGAAATTCAGAAACTAATTGCAAAAATCTAAAACATGTTCAGAGGAGGAGTTTCATTCGTCCAACTGTTTCAGCAGATTAATTCCCTTTGTCCCCTCGGTCTGTTTTTCAGTCTGAGAACATCACTCTGCTGCGGAGACTTCAGCAAACACCAGTTAGCACTTAGCAGGAAGCAGTTATGCCAAGTCTGCAAGGGAGCTCAGGTAGAAACGTCAAGTGAGCTGCTACTGGAATGAATTGAATCAACGCAGAAGCACATTTAAACCTTCTCGGTCCAGTACATCTTCTTCAGCAGCAGCCGCCACACAACGGCAGTATGTAAAGTCTCACACACACACACACACACACACACACACACACACACACCACACCACACACACACACACACACACACACACACACACTATTCTCTGGTGTCCAGTTTGTAGTGGTTCACATCTGAGTGTTATATCTCCTGTCTGCAGAGGAGGTCACCTTTAAGATAGCAATTTAACAGCTTCACACCAGAGAACACACACACACACACACACACACACACACACACACACATACATTATACATCAATATATACACACACACACACACACTGCAGCCCACATTGTCACAGATAGAGGACTTGATAGAAGCAGACAGCAATGGATTGTTCTCAACTCTCTCAATATAGTAAGTCTGTCCTGTATGTGTGTGTGTGAGAGAGAGAGAGAGAGAGGGGGGGGGGGGTGGGAGGGTGAATTAGAGCTGTCACTAGTCTGATAACAATGTTAGGCTGAGGAAGTGTGGTTATTACACACACACACACACACACACACACACACACACACACGGCCTCCTGACAGGAAAGGTGACTTTAGTCCGAGCATGAACGAGAGAGAGAGAGAGCGAGAGAGAGAGAGAGGGGGGGGGGGAGAGAGAGAGAGAGAGAGAGAGAGAGAGAGAGAGACAGAGAGAGGGGGAGAGGGAGAGAGAGCGAGAGAGCGCGAGAGAGAGAGCGTGGGACCGATAGAGAGAGAGAGAGGGGGGGGGGGGGGGGTGGGGGGAGAGAGAGAGAGAGAGAGAGAGAGAGAGAGAGAAGGAATAAGAATCGACTAAGAGAGACGTAAAGACCTGTAAAGAAAAAAGAAGAGTAAAGAAAAGAAGGAGCTCCAACAGTTGATAAAAGTGAGAGTGAAAGTCAGGAAGAGGAATCAAATGTGTGTGTTTCTGTTTCTGAATGACAGGCCTCCTAAAAGCAGGCGTAGGATTAAATGGACAGATATATACAGCTGGAGCGAGTGGGGGACGGACGGGAGGACGGAGAAAAGACAGATGAGCACGGGGACGGATGAGAGGAAGCAGAGGGAGAGGAGTGGAGGTGGGGCGACACACAGACTGACGATGACTCTGGGCCTCTTCATGAGGATGAAGAGCGTTAGTTTTAGTTTCACCACTGACTGGACCTGTGTGTGTGGGGGGGGGGGGGGAGCTGCAGACTGGACATGACGGATTCCTTCCACCGCTGAGATCCTGAGGTTTTGTTTAAAGCATCAACATCGGCCCTTTTCACCAAAGCTTCCAAGTCTCCTCTGTGTACGACTCCTGTGTTTCATTGGATATTTGCACACACGTTCAAACATCATCAAAACGCTCACTCACTTGTGGTGAATCCCCCGAATCCACCTCCTGCTGTTTCCCAGGGGCTCGTGCGGAGGTGTTACTGGGTTGGCAGGAGACATTCGGCTCTTACAGCAGTTACAGGTAAAAATTGTCAAAAACTATTAAGTGTAAAAACCTTCAGAATCAATATAAACCCAAGTACGAACTTGGATTAAAAAGGATTCAGAAGTTAACCATCACACAGACGCTCACCCTCTGACTGACCCGTCGTCGTCGGGACGCTGGTCTTCACACAGACAGACACACACATCCAGACCCTGAAATCTGACGAGTGTGAACTCTGCCTGACCCGTCTGCAGCGCCGCCGCCAAACTTCTCTCTGCTACTTTTTTTTTTTTTTTTTTACTTCAACGCTTTCTGTTCTCGCTTTAATTTTAAGAGGCTTAGCTCGTGGTGTCACTCCGTTCTACGGGACATCCTGAACAGACGCCTCTCGTGGCAGCCGTGCTGGACTTTCAGAGAACTGGCAGCAGGTTGTGCTTGTCAGCTGAGGCGGAGGACGTCGACAGGAAGGTTTGTGTTCACGGTGCTGCACAGATGTGCTCGTGCTGCTGCTGCTGAAGGTTTCCTGAGCTACTGCTGCTCCCTGGCTCCAAATCACAGAGGTAGATAAGTGTTTGGGTTAAAAGTGAGATTTTAAACATATGGAGGAAAAAACACAGCAACACCTGCTCTTCCAGAAATAACTGGAACATATGGAGCTTTGTAAATTAAGAGTTAATGAGTCACTTCTACAGAGTTTCACTTCATGACATTTCCTATTTCCTGGTCAATATTTAGGCCAAGACTCAAAGTATCTCTAAATGAGAAGTGAGGAGTTTCTGCCTTGCCCAAGGGCACACTGGTATTAGCTGTTTAAGAATTCATCCTTGTTTTACACCTTGTTTTTACATCTGCAAGGTCACACACATCTATTATTCACTATTACTTGGAGACTAACAAAAGCCTCGTTCTTATTCCGCAGAGCACTTAATGCAGCACGGGACATTCAAAGTGGCAAAGAGCAGCAACTGCAGCTCGGGGAATAAATCCACAAAGAAGCCAATTAAAGCAGTAAAGTGCAATCACGGACACACAAGGAAATCAAGCACTCACACACCTTAACGTTCTGAGATCCATCTGAAAATCAGAGATGGTGTCGGTTGTTAAACGTACAGAAAGCCTTACAACACTTCACTTGGATTCTAATGAGAGTCGGCTCCATGAAGGCATCATCTCACTTCACAGAATGGCTCAGGTCACGCTCCTGGAAAACGTGGCTGATTAAGGATCTGCGGCAGATTCTCTTTTTCTCTGGAAACTGTTTTCTCCGTCCAGACTGAGATGTTGGTCTCATGCAACAATAATCCATGTGCGGATTCATCTGAGTTTTCCTCTGAACCCGGCAGGTTTAGACTCAGTGTTGGTCTGAGGAAGGTTTCATAGAGTTCATTCATCAGTCACCATTTTGTGGGATTTCTAACATGTTGAAACTTGCTTTGTTTACGTCCACGTTCCTGCACAGTCTTTTCTTTACCCTCCTCTGTGATGTTTCTTGTCTCTTTTCTTCAAACCTTTGACCAATGGTACAGATCGAAAACTCCACAGGTAACATTTCTACTCCGAACCAAGAACAGTACCAAGAATTCAACACTTCTCTTGGATCATGTTCCAAGTACTTCAGGATGATTATATATGATGAGAGTTTATTAAATCAGTCTCTCAGTAGATCTAATACCTCGTTAAGGCTCATAGATAATCTCAATATGTCTGATGTGCTTTTCATCAATATCCATGAATCAGTTCTCTGGGATATTGATGAAAATGTTAAAAGAAAATAACGACATCTCTTGAGCAGCGCTAACGGAGAGCGTGAAGAAAATGTTGAGTCCGACCAAATAATAACCAAAAAGCGAAAATAAATAATCTAATAATAAATATAAATTAATAAAATGATAAATATAACAACATTAATAAATAAGAGCAATAAGAAGATATTGTCCTGTAAAAAGAGTTATTACAAATTTTTAAAAAAGGAACAATAAAAAGAAAACGACATTAAAAATAATGCTCGATTTTCAGTGATAAAAACTGATAAATAAAATTAGATATGAACAAAATTCGGGCAGAGAACTTTACTATATATTAAATTGTTTTATATTTATAATTATTTCATAACGAGGTTGTTCTATGCACTCTTGTTGGTGCATCTGCTCTTAATTAGCATTTCTGCTGATTTGCTGCTGCCGCTCTGAGTTCTAAGAGTCGAGCCGAATCTGTGCTGCGTTGTTTAAAGATGACGATCGGGCGTTCGCAGGACGACCGGTGTGAAGACGAGTGCAGAGCTTTGTTTCTCTCCGAGTCGGACTGATGACAGCTTTAACTGCTCGGGCGGGAAGATGAAAACGTTTCTGTGGAAGGAAGCAGATTATCGCTCAGAGACAGAGACTCTGCTGTCACGCTGTCGTCTGCTCTCTCTGCACCTTCTGTGCTTTCTCTTACTTCTCCCACACTTTCAAAGTTCCACCAGTTCAGAGGAGTAAGATGTATTATGTTTGGACGCACAAGCCTGAAATATGCTTTGTACAAGCTCCATCACGTGTGTTGTGCATGCAGGGAGTAAATATACCACATGTGAAGGAAAGTTTGACTGAGAAACTACATGTCTCAGTCAAACTGTCTCAGCATGAATCTCCTGTTAGTTGTGTAACTTCGTCCACATAGAGGATTGAGTCCATTACACTGACGTCAGTGTTAGTGCCTCCGGCTGTATTCAACCTTTTCACAGTAAAATGCAGGAAGTCCTTTGGAAATTCTGCATCCAGAGGCAAAGAAATCAATCAAACATCCTGGAAATGTTCCATTTTATAGGAAACAAGCTTTTTGCTCCCTGGAAGAATTAAACATGAAGTACACATGCAAAGTCGTGTTTGAGTCATTGTTGTGTAACATCCTCATTAGCTCAACACAACAACACGTGTTTAGAATGAAACAACCAAACGCTGCACTTGACTCGGCCTCAGAAAACAAACATATTAACACTCGTCAGGGAGATAATATCACAAGAATTAGTCAGTTTGGGTCAAATAATGAGTCGATGGTAGAAAAATGAGAAGATGTTGATGACAGAGCTGCGACAGGAAGTTCTCGTTTCGTGTGTGAGGGTTTTCAGTTTTATCTCCAGAGGACGAGGGGATTTCTCGAGTCTCCTCTTCTCCAGCCGGCAGCTCGTCCATCTTTGCTTTTCATGTTTCTTTCATCAGACACAGGATTTTGACTCTTGTGGAACAGCTGCTCTTGATCATTTTTGATCTTACTTTACTTGTATGAATATGTATTTTGAACATGTGGAAACACAAATGCTACGTGGAAAATGTCTGCGTCCTCCACCTAATGAGCTTCGTGCAACACAAAGGAAGCTGCAGCAGAAAACACATGTGGATGACACATCTATCTATAGATATCTGAGAAGATAACTCCAGGTCTTTTGTTATTAGATTTCGATTTTTAGATATTTGTTATTAGTGTTTAATGTTATAAAAGCAGCACAAGACTCATCCTCTAATTCCTCCCTTCCCTCTGTTGACTCCTCACCTCCTCTCCTGACTCCTTCTCTTCCATCCACCTCTCACCTTGTTTCCTCCCTCCTCCTCATCTTTGCTTCCTTTTCTCTAGTTTGGTCCTTTTCCCACCTCCTCACTTCTCCTGCCATCTGGTCCCTGTCTCCTCCTCTCCGTCTTTTCTCCCTTCATCCTTTTCCATCTTCTCAAAGAAGAAATAATCAGCTCCTTGTATAAGTAGCGTAAGAATCGGAGCACACAGCAGGAACATTATATTTGGGATTAAGAGCAGTTCAGCACAAAAATCTTCTAACTCGTGTCCGACATGTTTCTCTGTAATCCCACAGCTCAGCCAACTCGACTGTGAGCTGGTTTCTCTCTGTGAAGGGTTAAAGAAGAAGAGGATGTGAGTTCAACGAGTAGCGATGAGGGTCAAACACGTGCGTGCTGCACACTCAGCGACCAAGTGCTCTAACTGCCTCGACTGTTGAAGTGCGCCCACTTTCAGGCTGCACGTCCGTCACTAACCGATGTGCTGCATCTCCAAAAAGGCCTTTTAAAGACCCAGTGGAACGAGCGCGACCCCGTTGGCGTCAGCTGGTTTGTACTGGAGGTGTAGATGAGGAGAACGTTAGTTTCACAGCGAGAGCTTTTACAGCCAATGAAAACTGGCTAATTGCAGCAGTGCACTCTGATCTACTGAACGGGTTTGATTGTGGTTTAAATGCAAAACAGCAGCTGTCGATAACACTGATCACATTCCAGCGTTAAACCCTCACGAGGCCAAAGGAGGAAGTAGTGTGACACCACTTCGACCTGCACAGACCTGATGTGCAGACACTTTAAATCCAGAGCGGAACAGAGACGATGTGTTGACAACACCTGGTGGAGCAGGCGTCCTGAATCCAGAGGTTTGATTCCATCGATTAACAACGTTGCATAGATGTGTTTTTAACATGTTTTTAACAGCCTACTCGTGCAGCTGTGTCTTCAAGCGAATTGAGACACAGCTTTAACGTGCTTTTCATTTTTGTTATAATATCTCAAATTGCTTCCTCTGGGAACTACATCCTTTATCATATTCATTTTCTTCGTGTATAAGGTGGAGCTGTGAAAGCTTCACTTCAACAGACTTAAGGACGAGCAGACAGATACAGTCTGTAGACTCGGACATGTGCTTTCACCCATGCACCTCTTCCAGAGATACAGGGAGGATCTGCAGAGTCCAGCTCCCGTCTGAGAGCAGCTGCACTGGACGGTCATCATTGTGTTGTTAATGTGCTGCTAACATGTTGCTAATGGGATTTAAGTGCTGGAGACCAGATGAGTCACTTTTTAGAAAACGGCCCCTGAACAGCTCGTCTGAACACGACTTTGCCGCGAGTCTGAGCTAAAACCCACTTTCCCTCTCCTCAGTCACAATGGGAGTCCCCAACCATATCAGCAATTAGACTCCCCCACACCCCACACACCACACCACACACACACACACACACACACACACACACACACACATAACTGCATTGCACACACAAAGGCACGAACACATTAGACATCAACAGAAAATTGCTGTTGATTCACTCATAAACTGAGTCACACACTCCCCCAGCCCCCGGCACTCTCTGATTGGTTAAGAGATGTCAGCTTTTGTGCGTGTGTGTGTGTGTGTGTGTGTGTGTGTGTGTGTGTGTGTGTGTGTGTGTGTGTGTGTGTTGCCTGAAGCGCTGCAATAGGTCTTGATAAGAGTCAATCAGAACAGAGAGAGAGAATAAAGATTGAGTGCAGAGCGACCGTAGGCGAGAGAGCGTCACTGAAGAGAGCGAAAGGTTAAGCGACAGAAATATATAATAGGAGAGAGAGAGAGAGAGAGAGAGAGAGAGACAGACAGAGAGACAGAGAGAGAGAGAGGGAGAGAGAGAGAGACAGAGAGACAGAGAGAGAGAGAGAGAGAGAGAGAGAGAGAGAGAGAGACAGAGAGAGAGAGAGAGAGAGAGACAGAGAGAGAGAGACAGAGAGAGACAGAGAGAGAGAGAGCGAGAGAGAGAGAGAGAGAGAGAGAGAGAGAGAGAGAGACAGAGAGAGACAGAGAGAGATAGAGAAGAGAAAGAGAGAGAGAGAGAGAGAGAGAGACTGACAAAGTGTGAAAACAAAGATGGAGAGACATAATGACTAACAGAGAAAAAGGAGAGAGAGAGAGAAAGAGGGTTAGAGGAGAAAATTACCGCTCACTCAGACTCCCAAGAGGAAATGATGAGGAGTGTCCACATCGACCAGAGCTGACACCTGTGACACACAAACACACCACACACACACACACACACACACACACACACACACACACACACACACACAGACACACACAGTATTGAGAGGTAGCCTAAAGGGAAACCTGGATACCCTCCATCAGCTGGATGTGACAGCAGTGATGAGACGTGTGCATTAATAATCCTGCGGAGCCGAGGCCGTTATCACATGTGACAATAACAGACGTACATCAGTACATCGTACATTAAAACTCCCATTACTCCCTCCGCACTTCAGAGTGATGAGGAGATGAGGAGATGAGGAGATGAAGAGATGAGGTGATGAGGAGATGAGGTGATGAGGAGATGAGGAGATGAGGAGATGAAGAGATGAAGAGATGAGGAGATGAGGAGATGAAGAGATGAGGAGATGAAGAGATGAGGAGATGAGGAGATGAGGAGATGAAGAGATGAAGAGATGAGGAGATGAGGAGAGGAGGAGATGAGGAGATGAAGAGATGAGGAGATGAGGAGATGAAGAGATGAGGAGATGAAGAGATGAGGAGATGAGGTGATGAGGTGATGAGGAGATGAGGAGATGAAGAGATGAGGTGATGAGGAGATGAGGTGATGAGGAGATGAGGAGATGAGAGAGGAGGAGAGATGAGGAGATGAAGAGATGAGGAGATGAGGAGATGAAGAGATGAGGAGATGAAGAGATGAGGAGATGAGGTGATGAGGTGATGAGGAGATGAGGAGATGAGGAGATGAAGAGATGAGGAGATGAAGAGATGAGGAGATGAGGAGATGAGGAGATGAAGAGATGAGGAGATGAGGAGATGAGGAGATGAGGAGCCGTGTTTATTCCTGCAGCCGCTGACTGTTACACAACAGGTCGTGTGATGGGAGTTTCCTCATTGGATGTTGCTCTTTCAAAATAAAGGTTCCATCCAGTCATCATGTGAGTTCCCCAGGCTGCGTCGCCGCCTTTGCACATTTGTTGCCGATCCAGAACACTTGCTGTGTAATACACGTGTAATACACGTGTAATACACATGTTACTGCAGTATTCCACTCGAGCGTAACCACAGAGGTCAGAGCGAACAGATCGAACAGATTTTTATACAGTAAGAAAAACAACATGGTGACTCTGGAGGTCGTTCATCAATCATCGGAACATATTCTGGGTTTGGACAGATTCAGATCTAATCTCAAATTAACATGGAGACAGATCACAGTCATTTATATTTTCAGTTTTTTCTACGACGTCCCAGCACAGAGAAAAAGATTAGATCCCAGGGTGGACAAGACAAAACATACAAAATCTTGAAATACAAGTTATAACCTCGACAGTTAGAAATAAAAATGAAAGAAAACAAAAGAAGAAAACCATAATTAGCTGTAGTGACACAGAAGCGTGCACATGAATAAATAACTATATTATATTTGAATGGAGTTGTGTTGTGGTTCCTGATGCTCGGTTTCTCAAACCTCACTGCTCAGAGAAAGTGTGGAGTTGTGCTTGTTACACTTTGACCTGACTGCTGCTGAACGAGATGCTCACAGCAACAGTGGAGCTACAGAACGAGAACACAGGAGAACACCGGCTCCAGCGACCTCCAGCGACCTCCAGCGACCTCTGTGTTCCTAATGATTGTGTGTCTGTGTGCGGTCGACTCTGTGGTCGCTCCTCAAACCAGTGAGTCAGTGATTCCTCTGGAGAGTTTGTGCTTCTGTGCTTATGCCTGAATAAATCTATTTATTACAGCATGTTGCTCTGTGCGTGTGTGTGTGTGTGTGTGTGTGTGTGTGTGTGTGTGTGTGTGTGTGTGTGTGAGTGTGTGTCTGTGTGCTGATAAAGTCTCTGCACGTTGCGGCGAGTGAAAAGGGTGAAATTGGGGAAACATGGATTGAAAACATGAGGTTAAAACCCCAATCCAGAAAATGTTCAGCCAAATGAAACCACGTTTTCTGAAGTAATTTGACTTATGAACATGTTTCCTGGTGATTTTCTTTTTCCTTTTCTCATTCGTGTTTGTTTTCCCGTGAGGTATAATCATCACCGCTTATTTCTCTGTGTTTTTTATGAATTCAGTTTGGTCTCTCTCCGTGTTCTTCGCTGCAGTGACCCTGTTTCACATCAGGATCAATAAAACAGTCTCTTCGTCCTTCAAATCCATTTAAACTCACTCGTTCACTTGTCGTCTCCTCGCACAGTTATCATCGTGATCAAAGCTCCAGATTGATTAAAATAAGAAAATCACAAACTGTCAAACTGTCCCGATATACACAAATCCAACAAGTGGGTTCAGACGATTTGAGACAGAAATTCAGTAAAAAATAAGATTAAAGCAGAAATGACCTTGAGTTGATCTGTGAAGGTTTCAATTAAATAACTCTGAATGTGTTTTTCTTGCCTGTTAAAGAGAAAACTTTCTTCATCAGCGTTTTATCTGCAAAGTGGTGAGTCTTCCTCTGCAAATACCAAACAATTCATCATAGAATGTATGGAAAAATGACATTGGCTGATAGATTTTGTGCCATTGATGGTTATACACTAAAATATATATTTATACGAGTAGAAATAAACTCTCAAATACACACGTGCATAAATAGGTAAATAGATGGTAAATTATGAAAGTAAGTTGTTCAGGGAGGAGCTCGTGTTTGACCTGCTGCTGCTCCACACTGACAGGAGCCAGCTGAGGGGATCTGAGCACCTGGTGGACCGTCCCTCTGGAGACGTCCGGGGCTCGACCCGACGGGGATCAGACCCCCGGGAGCCGATCCAGGACACGCTGAGGGGGGGGGGGGGGGTGTCTCCCATCTGGCCCTGCAGCGTGTCGAGGTCCCACTGGAATCACTGAAGGAAGCTGGTTGTGTAAAGGAAGCTCGGACGACTCTGTTCTGTCGTGTGTTTTAAGAAACTGCAGCGAAAAAGACGGATTCATAAATTTAATTACTGGAGAGAAAGTGACCGTTTTTTTTTTTAGTATTTTGATTATTGTGCTGAATATAAGAGTGAAAAGGAGCCTGGTTATAATGAGTCGGAATAATTGGAATGAAATGGACTATTTTAATCCAGGGTGAAAAAAAACCCTCATTATTATTGTACAAAACAAATTCCATATATTCTGAATAATGAATTATTATTTGTCCTGTTTATCTTCTAATGTCACATTGTTGATGGTTCAATTATTAGTTTGAAAAGTCTAAAATAATGTAAAACAATATATAAATAAAGATTGTTTTTTCAATCTTGTGTGTGTTATATTATCTTTTTAAGTGTTTTTATGGCAGGTGCAATATTCAACTCACTTTTATTCTGCTCTATTATTCTTGGTCCTACACAATATGTCCTTGTACTGTTTTTGTTTGTTGGGTCCAAGAAAAATCTCCCACAGGCGACAATAGAGTATCAACAATCATGTTCATTTTCTGTTGTTGTGTTGTTGTGTGTGTGTGTGTGTGTGTGTGTGTGTGTGTGTGTGTGTGTGTGTGTGTGTGTGTGTGTGTGTGTGTGTGTGTGTGTGTGTGTGTGTGTGTGTGTGTGTGGTTAATTGCGCCCCTTGAGCCACGTGTATCACTCAGGTCGTCTGTGATTGATAACTCACAGTGTGATAAAGAGCTGTTATCTACTGCAGTGACTCACATCATTTCTACTGGTGGAGGATTCTCAGGTTCTGGGATTGAACGGCAGCCATTGTCTTTTGAAATCTCTTTTTAAAAACCGTCTCTAAAAACTGTTGATTTTCCGCAGCTTTCATTTATTTATTTATTTGCTTCCACACAAGAAGACACTGAAAGCAGAAGTGAGAACTCAAACAGTCAAACTCGTCCACAGATCTGATCGAGTTGGGAAATAAAGTGTCTCCGGTCATTTCTCAGAAAAGAGGTCAGAGGCCGGATTCAGTTCCTGAAGAGAAACGTGTGCTTCTCCCTGTCGAGGATGAGATACGTGCTTAAAGTCATTGTTTTTAATGAAGTACATTGTGAAGTGTAATCCTGGGAAATGTAGTTTGTTTGTCAGAGCTCTCAGCCTGTGAGGAGTAATGAAGAAGAAGTTTCAGACCGACAGAAACAGTGAAGAAGAGTTTCTATTCCAGACAACTCAGAGCCGACCTCCTACTGGAGATTGAGTGACAGTGCATCTGTTCTCTTCCTCTTATGTATTGGAATGTGTTTATATAAAAGTGCTATAAATAAAATGTATATGGCGTCTGTTGCCTCATGCGTTGTTTCCCTCCTCTTTGTTTCTGTATGAACAGAAGCTGATCTGGTCACAGTTGACTTGTGTCATCACGAGTCAAATAAACATGTCAGCTTCTCACGATCTGACACGTTTGTTTAACGTTTGACGTCATCACCGTGCATTGGAACGCTCACATGGTCGGAACTCTCAAATTTGAAATCTGAATCTTCTGGGACGCAGCAGAAGCAGAAGCAGAAGAAGAAGAAGCAGAAGCAGAAGAAGAAGAAGAAGAAGAAGAAGAAGAAGAAGAAGAAGAAGAAGACGGGACCATCTCTGCACATTATGTCAGCGTTATTGTTATGAACTTTAGAGAAAACCTTTACAATAAAAGCTGAATGTAAAGTTTTGTTAAATGTTACTTCCGTCTCTCTTCAGTCTCTGCGAGGTGGATGTTTGTGAATGAGCTCCAAGATCCAAGATCCAAGAATGTGTAAACAAGGTTCCACGTGTCCTGATCAGCTTCTGATTAAAGTTCCAAAGTGCTGGGCTCCGGAGAACCGAGGATTATGCAGCTCGTCGGAGTATAACAGGATTTCTCCAACTGGATGTCTGAGCCCAGACAGATGGAGGATGTGGTCCCTCCTCTCACCTGCCTCATCCTCTCCTCTCCTCACCTCCTCTCCTCTACCTCCTCTCACCTCCTCTCCTCTCCTCTCCTCTCCCCTCTCCTCTCCTCTCACCTCCTCTCCTCTCCTCTCCTCTCACCCCTCCTCTCACCTCCTCTCCTCTCCTCTCCTCTCACTCTCACCTCCTCTCACACTCCTCTCCTCTCACCTCCTCTCCTCTCCTCTCCTCTCCTCTCGCTCTCACCTCCTCTCCTCTCCTCTCCTCTCCTCTCCTCTCCTCTCCGCTCCTCTCCTCTTCCTCTCCCTCCTCTCACCTCCTCTCCTCTCACCTCCTCTCCTCTCCTCTCCTCTCCTCTCACCTCCTCTCACCTCCTCTCCTCTCCTCTCCTCTCCTCTCCTCTCCTCTCCTCTCACCTCCTCTCCTCTCCTCTCCTCTCCTCTCCTCTCACCTCCTCTCCTCTCACCTCCTCTCACCTCCTCTCACCTCCTCTCCTCTCACCTCCTCTCCTCTCCTCTCCTCTCCTCTCCTCTCACCTCCTCTCACCTCCTCTCCTCTCACCTCCTCTCACCTCCTCTCCTCTCCTCTCCTCTCCTCTCCTCTCCTCTCCTCTCCTCTCACCTCCTCTCACCTCCTCTCCTCTCCTCTCCTCTCCTCTCACCTCCTCTCCTCTCACCTCCTCTCCTCTCCTCTCCTCTCAACCTCCTCTCCTCTCCTCTCACCTCCTCTCACTCTCCTCTCCTCTCCTCTCCTCTCCTCTCCTCTCACCTCCTCTCCTCTCCTCTCCTCTCACCTCCTCTCACCTCCTCTCCTCTCCTCTCCTCTCCTCTCACCTCCTCTCACCTCCTCTCCTCTCACCTCCTCTCCTCTCCTCTCCTCTCCTCTCCTCTCACCTCCTCTCCTCTCCTCTCCTCTCCTCTCCTCTCCTCTCACCTCCTCTCCTCTCACCTCCTCTCACCTCCTCGCCTCTCACCTCCTCTCCTCTCCTCTCCTCTCCTCTCACCTCTCTCACCTCCTCTCCTCTCCTCTCCTCTCCTCTCCTCTCCTCTCCTCTCACCTCCTCTCCTCCTGCCGCTCCTCTCACCTCCTCTCCTCTCCTCGCCCTCTCCTCTCACTCCTCTCCTCTCCTCTCCTCTCCTCTCCTCTCCTCTCCCTCCTCTCCTCTCCTCTCCTCTCCTGCTCACCTCCTCTCCTCTCCTCTCCTCTCCTCTCCTCTCACCCTCCTCTCCTCTCACCTCCTCTCACCTCCTCTCACCTCCTCTCCTCTCACCTCCTCTCCTCTCCTCTCCTCTCCTCTCCTCTCACCTCCTCTCACCCTCCTCTCCTCTCACCTCCTCTCACCTCCTCTCCTCTCCTCTCCTCTCCTCTCCTCTCTCTCCTCTCCTCTCACCTCCTCTCACCTCCTCTCCTCTCCTCTCCTCTCCTCTCACCTCCTCTCCTCTCACCTCCTCTCCTCTCCTCTCCTCTCACCTCCTCTCCTCTCCTCTCCTCTCCTCTCCTCTCCTCTCCTCTCCTCTCCTCTCCTCTCACCTCCTCTCCTCTCACCTCCTCTCCTCTCCTCTCCTCTCACCTCCTCTCCTCTCCTCTCCTCTCCTCTCCTCTCCTCTCCTCTCACCTCCTCTCCTCTCACCTCCTCTCCTCTCACCTCCTCTCATATTGATGTGGATTAACAGGACTGATGCTCGGGGCCGTCACCAGCCGTCGCTCTCATCAATACAAACACAGTCACTGCAAACATCTGTCGACCGATACCACAATATACAATCATCGGAGCTTCATCACTTCACCTCCATCTTTAATAACTTTTTCTTGTAATGAGCCAATTTTCCTTCTCGGATCAATAAACAGCACAGTGTCCGCGCTGTCAGGTTTCTGTGGGAGTGGGATGTCTGTGGTTTGATTTCAGACCTTTGGAGCAGCAGGAGGTAACATGACTTTAAATTACACGACAACACCCTGAGTGATGGGAGCAGCAGAGTGGGTGAGTGAGCGGCAGCGTGGGGGTGATGCAGGTGAACATCATCTCCCCCAACGCTGTTATTTTCACCTGAAGTCACCGTCTCAGCTGTTTTCCTCCAGGTTCTGATGGAGAGAGAGAAACAAACACAGATTTACATTTCAGGTTTAATGTCTCACTGGCAGGGATTTTGTCAGCGTCTCTGCAGATACAGGTTTAATGTCTCACTGGCAGGGATTTTGTCAGCGTCTCTGCAGATACAGGTTTAATGTCTCACTGGTGGACACACGGGACACACACACCTGACCTCTAACCCCAGTGCAAGATTGAGACAGATACATAAAGACAGAATCATAACACATTTGAAACGCTATCGATGCCTTTAAAACTAACTCTGAATCCAGAGCCGCAGATTCCATCAACTGGGTGAAAGCCTCAGTTTAGTATTTAAAAGTCTTGAAACACTCCTCCAGGGGCTTTGAGCAGAAGACCTCCACGGCTCATATGTTTCTAAATATCTTGGGGCTTCCACTGGAAACCTGGGCCTTCGCCAAAAAGTTCTTTGACTCTTGAGCAAACTCTTGGAAGTTGCTTTTACTCTGCTGAGTCCCGACGTTCCTCCCTCAGCTTCCAGCCCAGCCCAGTTTTAAAAGCAGCCGCAGGGAGCTGGTCATGGCTGGACTGCAGACTACAGAGGCACTGGCCCCGGGGCCCAGGAGGTCAGGGCCCCCCCCCCCCCCCCCCCCCGCGGAGAGCTTCTGTGGCAACAACAAACAGCATCAATGCAGCTTGGAGCAGATTTCAAGGGTTTGGGATCAGTAATTCTTCAAAAGAGTCAAAATAAAACTTTGTCGTCATATCTTCTCATCAGAAGTTGTGTTCAACAAACAGGATGAAGGCACAGAAACAAAGAAACAAGAGAATCTGAGAACAGACGGAGCACGGAGACTAAACACAGGAGGGGGGGGGGGGGGGGGGGGGTGGAGATAATTGAACTCAGGTGAAAGTCATCACTACGGCTGCAGATAATCACCAGGGTGTGAAACTGGACAGAGACAGGAAGTAACACACGAGGAAACAAAGAACTCAAAGTGCAGATAAAGACAAATACAAAAATACAAATATACAAACATCTCTACAAGTTCAACAAGGCGGCACTCAGTCTTAATTTAATAAATTATCCTCATATCATCAACTGCCAGTGACAAGGTGAACGAGCAGCTTTTTGAATTGTGTGAATTTGAATATATTTTCCAGCACAGATCTCAACTTTACAAAGACTGTGTTACTACAAATCCACCAACATGTGATCACTCAGGGCCTGGATCCACGACACCGCCACCAAACTACAGTTCCCAT
Source organism: Hippoglossus hippoglossus (assembly GCF_009819705.1). Classification (NCBI taxonomy): domain Eukaryota; kingdom Metazoa; phylum Chordata; class Actinopteri; order Pleuronectiformes; family Pleuronectidae; genus Hippoglossus; species Hippoglossus hippoglossus. The sequence continues at coordinate 1,484,124 of NC_047163.1, forward strand.
GAGGCTTTGCAGGTCGCATGCTAACAACACAACTGTCATTCTGTCTTTGAGGAGCTCAGACGTTACGGATCAGAGGACGATGCTCGTTCATCTGAGGATCTGGACCGAATCTCACTTTAAACCTCGGCAATGATTTCTATTGCAACGTGATAGAGAGAGAGAGAGAGAGAGAGAGAGAGAGAGAGAGAGAGAGAGAGAGAGAGAGAGACAGAGAGAGAGACAGAGGTGTTGTATACTTCAGAGGGAGACGAGGAGTGTGAGGAAGGAGGACAGCAGCGAGGATGGAGGGACAGGAAGGGAGGATGGCAGACGACTACTAATGTGTAGTTGGAGAGAGACTCACACACACACACACGAAGAGAGAGAGAGAGAGAGAGAGAGAGAGAGAGAGTTGTACTTCCGTTGGGCAGCTGAGAGGAGAGGGGGGGGGGCTATCAAAGAAGAAGTAGTGTGGTGAATACTGATGCTGCAATCTGCCACTCTCACACACACACACACACACACACACACACACACACACACACACAAACACTCACACACACTGAAACATGAAGAGCACAAGAGAGGACAGATGAAGAGGGGGAAGATGAGGAGAAGCAAAAGAGGGAAGAGGTAAAAGGAAGAGGGAAGAGAAGCAGTGGATGAAGCAGAGAGAGGAGGATGAGAATGAACTGAGGAGACAGAATGATTAGGAGGATGAAAGAGAAGAGGACTGGGAGGATGAGGAGGGGAGAAAGGAAAAATTAAAGACTGAAGGAGATGAAGAAGAGAAGGAAAAGAGGAAATGGAGGAGGAGGAAAATGAAATAGAAAAGTGGAGAGTGGAGGTGAAAGGCCACGAGAACCAGAGAGAAGGGAAAGAGGGAGGATGGAGGAGAAGAAGAGGAGAGGGAGATAAAAAAGACACACACACACACACACACACACACACACACACACACACACACACACACACACACACACACACACACACCTTCATGTGACCGTGGACATTATGGATATTGATATTTCTCTCGTCTGTTTACCTTCATTTCTCTCCATCCCGCTCGTCAGCCTTGAGGGGAAATCGCTGCAGTTTAAACCTGGAACTGGGAAAATTCAAGCTTCATTGGATTTGACTTAATATTTCTGACTTTATTGTTATGATGTGACATTGTCACATGTCATCGCTCGATAGCAAACGTTTTTATTGCCTCACTAATCCTCAGTTTGTCACCCAGCAAAGTTCAAAGTGTTTTTATAGAACACATCAGGTTTGATTAGTGAAGATAAGATCAGCTTTATGACTAAATTACATAAGCTCTGCTGTCACTGGTCCAGGCATCATTTCTAATGGGCCAATTGGTTTATTTAACATCAATTATAGTTTTAATTGCTCTGTTCGTTATGGAAACCCCCTTTTGAGGAAAATGACAAATCCTTTAACAGCACTTCTTTGTGAATCATTTTAATTCAAGCAGCTTCTGCACTCAGTCAAATTGAAAATGTAAAAATGTTTCCCCTCTTCTGTTCGACCATTATTTTTATAATACGCAGAGTTGACATGACAACAGCCCAAAGCCACGACCACAGCCGGCAACAGGAAATACTGAATATGAATGAAACTCAAAGTACTACATGTAGAGGGGGGGGGGGGCTCAGGTCATATTACATATTTCAAACATATTACAGATTGTATGTCAGTGAGCACAGGCTGAGAACATTGGTCCTTGTGAAGGCTAAAAGGAGATGGACGGTAAAAACTAAGGTCTTTTGATGATGGGCCACTGAGAACTGTCCCTGTGTGTGTGTGTGTGTGTGTGTGTGTGTGTGTGTGTGTGTGTGTGTGTGTGTGTGTGTGTGTGTGTGTGATAAGCACGTAGAATGTGTGTGGGCTGGACTGACACTGTTTTCTGTTTTTCATCTCTATTGTCTGCATCGCTGTGTGTGTGTGTGTGTGTGTGTGTGTGTGTGTGTGTGTGTGTGTGTGTGTGTGTGTGTGTGTGTGCAGTCAGGACTAAGTGTGTGCGTATGATAAGGACCGTCTGTGAGAGCGCATGTGGGCGTGTGTGCATGTGAGTGATAAGAAGTGTGCACTTGGTGTGTGGTTGTGATGTTGTGTGTCTGTGTGTAGGCAGGTAGAGCACCGTAGCTCATCTCAGCCGTCCGCAGGGTGAAGAAAGCTCAGTAGTCTAGCCGCCCACACTCCACCCACGCCTCACACACACACACACACACACACACACACACACACACACACACACACACACACACACACACAAAATATGTTTAGTATATAAAAATATTGTGTTACTGTGAGTGGACAGATGGACTGAAGCTCCCTCACTGCAGTCAACAAACAAATTAGACCGTACACCTTTGTGTGTGTGTGTGACTGTGTGTGAGCGTGTGTGTGTGTGTGTGTGAGTGTGTGAGCGTGTGTGTGTGTGTGTGACTGTGTGTGAGCGTGTGTGTGTGTGAGTGTGTGTGTGTATTTCCACCTGGTTCAGTATAGATCCTATTAAATAAGTCATGCAGGGGGGGGGCACAGTGGAGAGCTGGAAGCACGAAAACACCTTCTGGACCTTCACACACACACGCACAAACACACACACACACACACACACACACACACACACACACACACACACACACACACACAGCTTTACCTGCCTGAATGTTGAAGATAAATTGAATTACATTATAAAAACAACATTATAGTAAAACAATGGGAGAAAGCAGGCAAACTGTGACACGACCACGTCCCGTCAGTTCATCTGAACTCAACTGAGACTCTGGGACCTCGTTGTTCTAAAGGTTATTTAAAGGTGGATGCGACTGCAGACTGCAGACTGCTAATGTAAAGACACGTTTTGTTTATTCTGTTTATTGAATTCTATAAACATTCAGACTTCTGCACTCGAACATATCTTCATGAGCAGAATTCTCATTAAGTCATTTGACATTTGACGTAGTCTCTCGGCAGCAGTGGCCGGTTCGGATCCCTCGGATTGGAAGCTGCAGTGACATGGATCTGCTGAGCCGGGGGTTTGATACCAGAACTGTGTGATGAACACAGATGCAGAACCAGGGTGAACATCGCTGTGGTGGATCTAAGGTCTTTCTAAATCGGGGGCAAGAGTTTACACAGAGGAGCCAATTATATGTCCAACATCAGCACATGGCACATTTCAGTTATATGAAGTACAGATTTGAACAGAGCCTCACATCATTGTATATATTTTTTAAATTGTTCCTTGTTGAAGCACAAAAAAGCGTAGAAAATAAAAAATCTTCAAAAAATTGTCATATTTATTGTGAGTATTGTAAAGGAAAGAAATTTGATGCTGAACCTTTCCCAGAGTCCCAGTTAAAGTAGTTTTTATCGTTAGTTATGAAAGCTGAGATCTTGTAAATCTTCATCTTTTAAATTTGACAGGTTTCTGCTGCAGCTGCACTTTGCTCAGCTCTGAAAAGTCACGACGGCATTTTCCAAACAATCTTCAGATTCAGATTTAATAACTTAATACCACTTAATACTCACCATGACTTTGAACCTGTCGAGGTAGATTCTGGTGCTAAATTTCATCCTCGTGATTCATAAACGGAAGCAGAGTTTAAGAACCTGATTTTCACGTTTGAATATATAAAAAAAAACAGGAGGAGGGGACGGATCTCACTAATGAACACATTTAGTTGATGAGTTGCTGTGACTCATCACGGAGGCTTTTCTGTTAATTATTCGTCAACAGGAAACGTGGCCGAGGCGAGTGACTAATGTGCGAACGCCTTCAGGGAGACCCCCCCCCCCCCACGGACCTGGGTCCCTGCTGGATCTGGATCTGGCCGGCTGCCCCTCCTACGTGAGCAGGACTGTGTGAACGCAGAATCATTGGAAACCTCAAACAGCGAGAGACAAGTGAGAGAGAGCTGCTGAACGCCCCCGTCTGCACAGTCACAGTCTCACACGCACACAAACACACAAACACACAAACACACAAACACACAAACACACACACACACACGCACACACACACAAACACGCATACAAACGTTTGAACTGTGGTTTTATTTCAGGGCGCGTTGACCCTCTGTTGGCCACCGTCTATAATCATGACTGGATCTTTGAGGTTCCTCAAATCACTTTTAAAGTTTTAATTGAGCAGATTTAATAGTTTATGCACATATCACACACACACACGTATTGATCCTCGTGCTGTTTCATGTTGACTCACACTCGTCTGAACATGATGCCGGACGACAGGAAGTGGCCAGGAAGCAGCGGAGTTTATGTAAATGCCGGCGACAGTGAAGCTCATGCAAACAATACGAGCTGACTGCACAACACACACGACATTTGCAATTGAAAACACTTAAAGTTAACTTATGGTAATTTGTCCTGAGGCCTGCGTTCTAAAAAAAGGGATTCTGAGTTTTGGCGATGCCTCTGTTTATTTATTTCCAAAAGCTTTTTTTCCAGGGACATTTACTTTGAAGATAAATATGAAGGGAACTCATTTGAGCTGGGGGGGGGGGGGGGGGTCCTCTGTAATAATTAAGGAGGATTTAAGTGTGTGTGGTGGTGATGAAAAGAGAAGCTCTCAGTGACGTGGTTCATCTTGAAAGAGAAAAGGCTATATCCATACATACATATTCAGAATGAGCACAGATGAACAGGAACACTTCGGTGGCTCCTCTGACCGACCCCTGGTGGTGTCGGTTCGAATCCTCGTCCGTACTCACACGCCTGCACACGCTTATCACGTGACCACTCACACACACTGGACATGTGTGAGCTGGTGTAAACAGGAAGCAGCTTGTTGTTGGTTGTATATAACTTGAATATTAGCTCAACAACAGGGTCAGTACGTGATTCTCCATGTTGTGTTTTACACTGGGAGCCGACGGGGGTCATGTGACAGGAGCCTGACGAATCAGAGCCCGTGAGAATCTACATCATCGTTTCCAAACATCTCAGTTTCTGCTCGTCCAGAATAAAACGAAGCCCGGAGTTTTCAAACGAGCAAAGTTCACAAACGTCTTTGTTTGAGCGTCAGACGTATCTGTAGCAGAGTGGATGTGGAGTCGTGTGGATGAAGACTTGAATCAACTGATTCTGTCTTTCAACCAGTGGTTACCACCATAACAAAGATTCTTGTTGCTGGGAAATGTTTTTGTTCTGGTCTGTTTGTGGAGAGAATAAGAGGTGAAGTTTTGCTTCGCTTCCTTTGCACGGAGTCCAACTGCTGCACCAGCAGCGTGTGGCTCCAGTTAAATATGCGTGTTTGCAGCGGTGCAGTAGAATCTGTGGCCGACGCCTCAGTCTGAGTCGGTGGAAACAGGAACTTGTGTCAGACATGAGGCTGTTTACCTGTTTTTGTTTTTCACTCGATTAACTGCAAACCTCCTTTGGCTGGATGTGACCCGTGCTTCACGCTACATTGTGTAAAACATGTCCGACGAGAGAAGCATTCAAATGAAGTCATTTCGTGTATTAACTGTATTTTGGTGCAAGGCGTTGTGTTCAAACCTCGTCCTAATGTAGCATGTAGTGTCAGCAGTGTTTAACATGCATGTGTTGTTTAAAAACCAGGGGACGCCACCACATGTAGCTCCGCCTTCACCCGGTGCTCTGATTGGACGACTGACCTTTGGGCGCGCCTCTCCGTGTCAATGAAGAGTTCCCACGTAGCGACCGGCGACCGGCGACCGAACGCAGATCGGAGGCTTTTGTTAACGAGTTTTAAAATCGCGTCATCAGAACCACACTTTCATATCGTCGGAAAGAGACAGAAACTTTTTCACTCTGGTTGTTTGCACAGAATTGTCCAAACTTCGACTTTCTCCAAACTGCAGAATTGCGATGCATTGTCAGCAGCTGCTGCATCAGTAAATAATTTTGTATGTTTTATTTATGCTGCTTTTGTGCTTGTGGTTTTACTGAGAGTGAAATAAGCCGCAGCGAGGCTCTGCAGAGAGATGCCTATCTGTTCTCTCTGTGAAGCGGCCTATACATAAAGTGACAGAGTGAGATGGACTTTAATGGCTGGTGTTCGGCTATTTTAGGAACTAAAGAGCAGACAAAATGGACCGAGGCAGCAGCAGCTACAGCAGAGAGACATCCCATGATGCTCACAGCCTCTCCTGCATTACAGCGGGAGGCGAGACACCAGGACTGGAAGTGAAGGAGGACAGATCTGCACACAGGCAGCTGCTCCGGTTGTGTGGCAGGTTTTTGTCCCTGAGTTTCAAACACAAACACAAATACAAATTACAAAAACATCACCTTCCCTTGTGAAAAGCTCTCATTTCCATTTCACCTGCACCTTCACCTTCACAGGGGACGGCCCTGAGACCAGAGGCTTCAGTGACAGTGGGCCACCGCTCCTTTGACAGTGTGCAGAGGTGTGTGTGTCTGTGTGTGTGTGTGTGTGTGTGTGTGTGTGTGTGGGCTGCAAGGCAGAGGGAATATTAAGGTGTGAGGGACAGTGTGTGTTTGTGGCAGTGTGTGCACGTTGGTGTGTTTGTGTATTATCTCTTGGCGAGGCAGAATCTATTTAGCTGCTCAGTCCATCTCTGAAGGATTTAGATGCCCCTATGGCTTCCTGTTGTGTGTGATACGAGTGGTGTGTGTGTGTGTGTGTGTGTGTGTGTGTGTGTGTGTGTGTGTGTGTGTGTGTGTGTGTGTGTGTGTGTGTGTGTGTGTGTGTGTGTGTAATGGGATTATTTGGCTGGATAGGATAGCGTCTGTCATCTGGGAGGATCCTAACTGAGGCTGTGGCTGAAATACATAAATTGTAAAGAGGGTGAATCACCTGGGATTGGACAAACATATTTCACACACACACACACACACGCATAACACACACACGCATAACACACACACAAACACCAAAGGAGAAACAGGAGCATACATACACTCCAGTCTTCGATGCATGAAACACACATTCCTACACACAGTCCTATTTGTTCCTTCTCTAATGTGTTCTCTCTCTCTCTCTGACACACACACACACACACACACACACACACACACACACACACACACACACACACACACACACACACACACACACACACACACACACACACAGAAAGTGGTCCCAGGTATCGAACCTGAGCAAAGACAAGAGACACAAAGGGGATGAGAGGAAGAGAAAATGTGCGATGTTGTACAGAGAGGTAGCCAGGTGTTACCGTCTCTCCGTGCTCTGCAGAACTGGACCCTGCAGCACTTATCTGTGTGTGTGTGTGTGTGTGTGTGTGTGTGTGTGTGTGTGTGTGTGTGTGTGTGTGTGTGTGTGTGTGTGTATGTGTGTGTGTGTGTGTGTGTGTGTGTGTGTGTGTGTGTGTGTGTGTGCACGCACGCTGTAAGGCTACTTCTAGCTGTGCTCATTACTCTCGTAATGGAATAGAGGCATCTGCTTCATCTCTCTTTCCTCTCTTTCCTCGTCTCTCTGAGTCATTCAATATCTCTCTCCCTCCGTCCCTCAGTGGAAACTAAGCAACAAGGGAGTGGCTGAGAAGAGAGAGAGGGAGGGAGAGAGGGAGGGAGGGAGGGAGGGAGGGAGAGAGGGATGGCAGAGTGCAAACGAAGAAAAGAAGAAGGATGATGGTGTAAAGTGTCCAAGAGGGACACACCGGTAAGAGAGGGAGGCAGATGGGATGCTGTAGAGACTGGAGAGAGAGAGAGAAGAGAGGAGGAGAGGAGGAGAGGAGGAGAGGAGGAGAGGAGCCAGCTCTCTGCCCCAGGCTGGGTAATAATGATGCTAATGACTTAGATCAACACGAGGTTTAAGTGCCACAGATGAAGATATGTTCTGGCCTGTGCTGCTACACTGTAGAAAATACAGTTAATTACAAAGTGAGATAGTAAAAAGTCAGAAAGCTCCAGTAGATTTCTGTGTCACAGGATCGGAGCCTGTGATGGTGAGGTCAAATATTTTATATATCTATATTTTCAATATTCATTGCTTGTCTTCTTGTGAATGAATTGGTATAAGTGGTGGAAGTGTGGTTACAGGGTGAAGAGCCCACTGGACTTTGTGTGTGGGACCAGCGTTGAGATGTGTTTCTGTAGTGAACCCACGATGCAGAACACGTGAGGCAGATGGAAGTTTAAAGGTAATTTATTGCAGATATGAAAGTGGATTTGAATGAAGGGGACAGGGTTGGAATGTCCCCGCTGAGCGACGGGTTAGCTAATGGACTCTGTGGAGCGGAGAAGATGAATCTGGGACCGAGGACGGGCTGACGGGGGCTGAATCCAAACAGGTGACGGACGACGACCGAGCTGGACGGAAGGTTTCACAGGTGGAGGAGTCAGACACATGAACACAGAGCAGCGAGCACGGAGCAGGAGAAGCATTAGGAAACTAGGACACTCCTCTGAAGCCTTTTTAATCAACATCCAACCAATTATTCTCTGAAAATAATATAATCCACACAAACGTTGCAAACATAATCCTGCAGACAAACACAAGGAGACGGCTGTGGCTCGGGGGTTAGAGCGGTCCACCTCCAACCAGACGGTCGGCAGCTTGATCTCAGTCTTCTCTAGTCCACATGCTGAAGTGTCCTTGGGCAAGATACTGGACCCTAAATTGAGAAAGGGACTGAAAAGAGCTCTGAGTGGTCATCAGGACTAGAAAACATATGAAAACAAACCGTTCAGAAGCTTGAAGGATTCTGTGAGAGTGCAGCGCTCCAGCGTGCAGCAGTGTTTCCTGTTATTCATCCGCTGTGGCAGCCTTGGTGCTGCTTTGCTCCATTGCTGCATTGTGTATCTGTGTGTAGTGGCATTTGTGATTGCTCGAAATATCGTCCATTTAGTTTGTACGTCCACGCAGACCGTGCACGTACCCTCAGCTGTCTCTCTTGTGGGAGAAATGTACTTGCTCCAAAATGTTCTTTGTTTGTTTCTAACATTTCATGGAAACCTTTTCATTCGTTTTTATGCAGTCGTGCAAGTAACCAACAAACAAATTCTGATGAAAGTATAACCTCCTGTTGAAAACCTTCCACTTCCTCTCGCCGTGTGAATCTGCATGAAGTGAATTTCCACCTGGACGACTCCGGCTGAAATCTGATTGGCCGCTGATTTCCTTCCTGACAAATTCAATCTTGTTACACCTCAACCTGCGAAGACATTCAGACGCAGGTTGTGTTTTAATATCTAACACAAATGTGTTGCAAGCTGTTGCAGATGAACAGAGAAATTTCAGATGTACACCTAAGAGAAATAAGAGTGATGAGGCGCAACCGTCTGAGAAAATGACTCCACGAAGAGACGGAGAAATAGATGGAGAGATATTAGACGTGGGTGAGGGAGGTGGAGAAATGGGCTGAGCGAACAGGTGCTGGATGGACAGATAGAGGAGAGGAGGAGGGAGTCATCAGGGAAGAGAGGGGGTGAGGTCAATGAGAGAGAGAGAGAGAGAGAGAGAGAGAGAGAGAGAGAGAGAGACAGAGAGAGAGAGAGAGACAGAGGGAGAGAGAGAGAGAGACAGAGAGAGAGAGAGAGAGAGAGAGAGAGGGAGAGAGAGAGAGAGAGAGAGAGAGAGAGAGAGAGAGGGAGAGAGAGAGAGAGACAGAGAGAGAGAGAGAGAGAGAGAGAGACAGAGAGAGAGAGAGAGAGAGAGAGAGAGAGAGAGAGAGAGAGAGACAGAGAGAGAGAGAGAGAGAGAGAGAGACAGAGAGAGAGAGAGAGAGAGAGAGGGAGAGAGAGAGAGAGAGAGAGAGAGAGACAGAGAGAGAGAGAGAGACAGAGAGAGAGGGAGAGAGAGAAATAACATAAACAGAGGAATTGAGTCACATACATTTTGATATAATGTGCAGGATATGAAAGCTTCTCTATGAATATTTATGATTTATATTCTGCTGCTTTACATTCATCAGAATCTGATCTGTGCTGAAAAAGGAAAAACTGTTTATTTGTTGTGTTTTCACAACAAATAAAGTGTTTTCTTCAAAGAGATTAGATTTTTAGAAAAATAACAGTAAACTACAGAACAGTACATCTGTGTGATTCACATATTAACCTTGATCTGACTATCATACAGAATATTTACATTAATTAATCATCAATGGTTTAATCTTTCATCACAGGTCACGTCTTTTCATGTTCCTAAATTTAAGATCCACTTAGAACCAGTTCGGTTTGTTGCAGATGCAGTTTACACCGTGTTTGTTTTGACCTGTGGTTTAAAAAGCTGATCCTGTGGATAAAGAGCTGAAGCACAGACCTGAGGTCATCCTGGCTTTTTAACCTCTGCAGCTCAAAGCAGGTTTTCTCAGGCAGCTTCAGTGGAAACTCTCATGGAGCAATTTAAATGAACTCCGATGTACATACAAGGTCCAGTTTAATCTGTGTGGGGTCAAAGTTTCTGAGTGAAAGCTGATCCATCAGTGGGCGAGCGGAACGAGGGTGAAGATTCGACTCTGCTGCAAGAACAGATTTCTGTAAAGACTGTTAACAAACTGGAGGCCACTTTCCCCTCCAGCTGATGTCAATGGACTGATGCTGAAGCCTTGTTTGTACAAACAGGAGACACATGGATGATGCGTGAACTACAAGCACGCGTTGGTGGTCACGTGTTGCAATATGCTCCGAACCACTAGGGGGCGAAGGAGTCAGTGGAGAAAGACACTAGAAACAAACGTTGCATCTGTGTCGAGGAGGTTTTATCATCTCGTACCTCCAGGCTGAAGACGTCTAGAGTCTGTGGGAGCTTGATGAGCTGGAACAGTCGTGTCAGCTCCGGCACAATCTGAGGAGCTCTCTGCTTCCTCCTGGGTCGCCGTGAGTTCCACAATCACTTGTTGTAACAGAGAGATTTCTCATGTGCATCCAAACCTCCCGGACTTCCTCCGAGTGGAGTGACTCTTTGCATGAATTCAGCAGCGTGTGATTGTCTCCATCGTCTTGAGTTGAAGAGACGCTCGTAAGGCTGAACGTGCTCAGCCAGGCGTCCATGTTGAGGGGACGCCTGTTTCCATGGCACCTGAGTGGTTGTCCTGCTTCTTCTCTATGGATCAGTTTGTCTCTGGGTTTGTCACATCAGCCAAACATTTACTGGTTTGTTCTTATCTCTCAGATGATCCTCTCCTGTGTTTGTGGATTCCTCCTCTTTGTGTTGCTGTGAAACACTTTGATTTGAGAAGCTCCTGAAAATAATGCTTAATTTACTGAGTTGGTCCAGAGACCACAGAGGAAGTTAAAGAGGAAACTAGAGCCACACACACACACACACACACACACAAACACACACACACACACACACACACACACACACACACACACACACACACGAGAGGTACGACAGCTGTGGAGACACAAAGCGATCAGCGATAGAAGGACAGCGCTCTCATTAGTCAGTGTCTGTAGTTAATGACGTGCGCCTCTCGTCGAGCGCTGAGATTAATTTATTAAATACATCAATTTACGATCTACAACAGGTTTGGATGTAAAGGTCACCGCGGAGCGTCAACCTGCTCTATCACGTTAACATCTACGCTGAGTCCGAGCCGCACGAAGATCACATGTTGAACAGAGTCAGCACCGCCACAGGAACCATGCAGGTACAACCAGTGTTCTACAGCTGCAGAGACACACTGGGATCCTCTCATGAGCTTTATCTGATTAACAATGTCTCAAATAAACATGATGCATATCAAACAAACTCTTAATGTCCAAAGAGCAACAAGGATTTCTGTCTTTACTGGATCTTTAGTTCACTCTGTGACGGGTCTGAAGATCAGAGCGTCTCTGGACATCGCTGAGGCGTTGTACCATGGTCGCCACGGTAACCAAACGCTAACACACAGTCTGGCTTCATCGCTGTTCAGCAGAGTAATAAAGTTTGAGAGAAGCTGCCACGCCGCTTTACCTCCGTAACCAGGTTACCAGTGTGTGTGTGTGTGTGTGTGTGTGTGTGTGTGTGTGTGTGTGTGTGTGTGTGTGTGTGTGTGTGTGTGTGTGTGTGTGTGTGTGTGTTGCCTGTTTGTTGTGGCTCAATTACCTTAAGTTTAGTGTGTGTCTATCTGCCTCAGCACTCTCTCTCTCTCTCTCTCTCTCACACACACACACACACACACACACACACACACACACACACACACACACACACACACACACACACACACACACACACACACACACACACACACACACACACACACACACACACACACACACTGCAGCAGCCTCTCTCTCTTAACTAGGTTAGTGTGTGTGTGGGTTTAGTCTCTGGCATCAGGCAACACACAGAGAAACTATATATAAACACGATTAGCCAGAGTGTGTCTGTGTGTGTGTGTGTGTGTGTTTGTATGTCACCCAAATGCAGTAAGATGATAATGTGTGTGTTTGTAATGTCTGCCTGACATGTGATAACACACACACACACACACGCACGCACACACACACACACACACACACACACACACACACACACACACACACACACACACACACACACAAACAAATGAGACAGCAGCAGATTTATTTTTCATAAATAAATGTTTTTAAATAAATTCATCTTGTCTTTGGAACATAACAACACTTCTATAAACCCTATTTCTACACACACACACACACACACACACACACACACACACACACACACACACACACACAGTGATAGTTGTCGTACTGTGTGTAAATGTTTTAATGAGTATAATAGTTATAGTTTTTCTAAAGTGCTGGTGACATGAAAACATAGATTTCACACAGATGTATTTAATTATAGACACATTCAGATCCTTATGAAACCATATAGATCCCAAAACACATTAAATATACAAGGTGTGAAATATATACGTCAATGAGAGGAAGTTCATTTACATATATGTTACTTTAAATCCTTCAAAATAACCTAAATCAATATATTCAAACATAATGTGAGATTAATTACTTTCCATTACTTAGTGGGATTTATCCTCTCGACACCTTGAGCCCTCCTGGTTTCGACAAACAGCTGAGATATCCTACAACACGATAATGATAAAGTGACGTGATCCTTTAAAATGAACATGAATTCCCTCTGATAAGTTCACATCCTCCTGTCGATGATTCCAGAAGGAGAAAGATTTACTTATTACAATTTACGCATGTTTGCACAGTTGTGGGGTTTGGAAATCAGACTTAAACACGTGTGCATTAAAAGTAAAATGCTGAGGTTAAAGAACGTGCAGGTCTTCTTCCATGAGGTCGAATATAATCATGGAGATTCATTCATGACCTTTAAATGTTTGAAACTCCAGCTTCACCCACTGCTGCTGCGTCTCCAGAGCTTTGGAGCCACAGACGATTAAGTGTCATAAAACCTAAAATGCCAAAGACAAAATAATATAATATAAATGACCAAGCTATTACTTTTATGTAATCCTGCAGCTGAACCATCATCTGAAACACAGACTGTTTCTTCAGCCCTGAAACTGAGGAGCCGTGTCAGCGCTGCTGCCTCCTGCTCTGTAATGAGATTATTAGAGGAGCAGATTCATCAGAATTCAAGTCGGCTTCTTTCTTATTAACACAAAGGAGAATGAGAAGAGTGTTCGGACGAGACCAGGCTGCTGCTCTCTGTGTGCTGTCGTCTGTTATCTGACTGGGAGGAGGAGGAGGAGGAGGAGGAGGAGGAAGGAGAGGAAGGAGTCAGGAACAGGTTAGTTCACTGATGAGTTAACTCTTCCCTCGTCAAAAATAGGTCAGGAGCCTTTAAGCAAATAAGCACCAGAACTTTCTATTCTAACTTCCACAGTGAATCCTCAGGCAGGTTGATCAGTGTCGACGTCGCCTCAGATTAACTTGAAACTGGACATGTGTCCGGTGTGGACGAAGAGGAGCAAGTGAACGAGGAGCAGCTGTGAGAGGCGAGAAGCTGCTTCTACAAGGAACTACAGGAACAGTCAATTCCTCATGTAGGAGACACACACGTATACAAACAGCAGTGGACACAAGGAAACACCAGAGATCAGGGTTCAGTGGAAGAAGATGTTATTAACTCATCATTAGACCTGTTGCAAGATCAGGATCTCTTGTTTAACCTGTTCTGTTATAGCTCGGGTCGAAGCATCTTTCCAATCACCTGCATTATTCACAGTCTGGTGAGTGTTGAGTTAAGAAGAGAAAAACCGCAGCTTCATTTTGCTGCAGATCAGAGTTCCTCCAAGTAAGAATATATCAGAAAGAAAAAGCAGCTGCAAACCTCATCCATCAGGAAACCACACAACTTTCTGATGTGGGGAAATTTACGCTCCAGTTAAATCAGATTAAACCTTTAAATAAAGGAAATAAAACTGTGACAGCAGGGAGCTGCAGGGAATCCGGGCAAACAGACCTTCAGCCCCGGCTCGCTGCGAGCTGACTGATGGTGTTTGGCACCAACCGGCACCTGAAGCTCGCTGCGCCTTCGGGTGCCGATGCAGAAGCTGCAGACGCTGGGGGGAGTGGCAGGTGCTCGGTTTAGGCCCCGAACCCCGAAGAGAACCGAGGCGAACAGAGAATTCAAGGCAGGTGAATAATAATAATGTCTGATTTGCATTCCCGGCTTTGAAGCTGCTCCCTGTGTCTCATGTGTTTAGAGGTAAAACAGGATCAGAACTTTCACAGAGTTTATCAGAAGTACGGAAACTTCAGAGAAAAGAGGATTTCAGTGATTCTACAGTAAAAGAACCAAGTGTGAACAGGTACTGGAGCTGTGAGGCGTCCACAGCGTCCACGGAGCTTCTGTCCAAACAGAGGGACGTCGAGGAGACACTGTCTCATGTCCTGTCCACACGAGTGCTGTGTGCACACCAAGGGTGAAGCACATGTTGTGTTACTCACACAGGCAAGGCAGGGCCTGTAGCTGGGGGGCTAGAGCGGTCGACCAACCAGAAGGTCGTCGGTTCGATCCCAGTCTTCCCCATCTGCATGCTGAAGTGCCCTTGGGCAAGATACTGAACCCCAAATGGCCCCATAGGCAAAGTGCTGCCCGTAGACGCACTGCATGAATGTGTGTGAATGGGTTATCTAGAAAAGATCTTTATAAATACAGACCATGAATAATAATAATAATAATAATAATAAATATGGCCCCTGAATATAACCCTGGAGCAGCAGCGGCGTCATGTGTGAGTCAACAACAACATCTGGACGACTGGTGCCGGTTTGATGTCCTGCTGCTCAGGTCGCCGCCCCGATCCAAGTCCGGCGAGCTCAGATATTTCAACTTGAGCCAGACTGAAGCAAACGACGCGTCCTTTCCTTCTGACATTTTGGTTTTGGATGAGACATGTAACATTTCAGTTTGGACCCAGAAGTGGACACAGGCCAACGTGAGCATCAGAGCAGCAGCTGAGCAGGCGGAGGTTGGTTGCAGCAGGTGTGGTTAGTGAGCAGCGAGCAGAACGACCCGTGTTCACTGAGAGTGATGAGCTGGAGTCTTCCACCGCGACACCGTCATGATTGATGTCCACTCAAAGTTCTCCTCACGTTAACTCGGCTCTTTTTAAACATTGCACCGGGTACAAAGTCGTGTTTCCATCAAAATGGAGAGAGAATCAATTTTCTTTTCTCTGTCCAAACATGACAGACAGACTGTCAACTGCTCCGGCGTCTCACTCTTTGAGGCTGCTGCTCCACCCATGTGGGCTGCCCCCGTGCTGGGAGTGGAGCGACTCCATTATTCAGCCCGAGAGCAGGGCTGGTAGATGTGGAGGAGGGTTCCCTGGGAGGGGAGCTGTGCATACATTACAGCCTAATTAATCTGCAGGAGACAGAGGGAAGAGGGGAGAGGGAGGGAGAGAGAGAGAGAGAGAGAGAGAGAGAGGAAAGGAGGGAAACAAAGAGAGCGATAAAAGAGAGAAGTGGATCAGAGAGAGGAACAGAAAACGGGAGGAGGGGGGGGGTGACAGAGGAAGAAAAGGCTGACGGAGAGTGATAGGGCGAGCTGGAGGAAGCGAGGAGGAGAGAGAGGGTATAATTACAGAGGTTGAGCCACAGGGCTCCTCTCTGGATCATTAGGCAGCTTAAAGAGCCGAGGCCCCGGCCCCGCGCGGAGACACTCGGCAGGAAAGGTCACAACTTCTGCAGCTCTGGATGAATCCCAGCTCAGCCTGGTTTGCTCTATTCATCTGAGCAGTTAGGAGACACGGGGATGAGAGGTTAATAAACTGCGCTGATCAAGAGCTAACTGTGGAGACGCAGGCAAAACAAACAAAAGAGCCTGGTGGGAGGAATTCATGAATATCTGCACCGAGCCCGTGACGGCAGCACGAGTGTGAAGGCTCCAGGTACTGGACAGTCCGTGCTTCCAGAAACACGAGACATTTAATTTAAGAAAGGTGTCGAACAAGTCGGTCAGAGACTAATATTGATGGATGGTATTAAACTGCAATGATAATATATCTACTCATCTTTTCCCTGGGAGACGAGAACTGAAGCAAAGACCTCACTCTGATCTGAATGAACGAGGAGAAAGCCCCGTGTGACAGCGTGATTATTGACTTAATGTGTCCTGTTCTGTTATTGTAAAGCAATAGGGGACATTGCTTTACAATACAGAGGGTGGTTACATGGGGACACGTGTGATATGTGTCCTGTAACCACCGTGTTTGGAGTTACAGACTTTTTGATTCAGGATTCTTCACATGATTTCTGAAACATTTCTGAATCTGAATAAGTCTTCAGACCTGCACTGACTCTGGATAATCTCCTTCAACGTCATCAACAAGTGAATTTCCCTGCCAACGCCCCTCAGACGTGAAGCTGGAAGAACACGAAGATCTCAGGATGAAGAAGAGGAGCCGTACACGTAGAAGACGAAGACGTCGACTTGGAAACACAAGGAGGTTCCAGGAGCTTTTGGTGATGAGGGCCGACGCCAGCAGAGTTTATACGTCATGTCCGGCCTCCTGCTGCTCTACAGGCTCCGCCCCTCGCCTGGAGACGATTCACAGGAGACGATGAACTTTGGATAAAGTCTGGACCCAGTCAGGTTGTTTACCTGCACGGTTTCCAACCAGCTCCTGAATAACCCAGTGTTTGTGCGACGCCTGAATTAAACTCCTCGGTGTGACTCTGCCTGATTTAATGCTCTCTTTCATTTTTCCACTCGTGTCCAGAAGGTCCAGTTCTCTCCAGTTGATCTGAGGTCACTGCTCATTGGTTCTTTTGAAGACGTCTCTCTGATGCACACTCACTGGTTTTGAACGACTCTCGATTGGTTTTGCGTGAAGACATGGGCGACATCGTGGTAACTACAAAGCCCTTTGACTGCACATGCTGTAAACATATCAAACATCAAAGCTTGCTGTGTGATATTTACCCCCCCCCCGGATCATTATGTGCCATAGAATCCATGCAACATGAAAGTGGGAGTACTGTGACGGCGGCGTCTCAGAGCGCCTTTTAATGATATGGTGGCTGGCGCTGGTTTCTCCTCTTTTAAAGCGAAGCATTTCAGATTGAAAGAGTCTTCGTATCAGCAGCAGGTTCGAAGTCACAGAGGCAGCAGCGACTAAAACAAGCAGCTGGAGAGATGCTCTTATTATCTGCTGAAGTCCTGCTGATCTGCAGTAATGGTTAGAACAGCTCCCACTGTGCACACACACACACACACACACACACAGACACACACACACACAGACACACACATCAAAGTGATATGCATGTCTCTTCATGATAGCAACATGCTCCATTGTATCTTACGGATAGTTATCGTACTTCTGGAAACACTGGCTGCAGCTTGGTGGAAGTGGAGCTGGTTAACCACAAATTAGAGTAGGTTTTAAAACAGTAGCTGGTTATTACGAGCTGGTTATTGTGCCAAATAAACGTGTGGTTAACCCCCCCCCCCCCCCCTGAGCATTTCAATGGGGCCAATGTTAATCAACTACTACTGATTAACACTAAACTGCAGAATTGTCACGATTCTGCCACTTGGTAGATTGTATCGTAAGATCTTTGTTACTCCGTGGAGCTCATAACTCCCCTGAGGCCCAACTGTCCCTTTATCAAACCACTTTTAAATCCTTTAGATCCTATATTTTATATCTGCACCACATTTCACAATATCAGATTGTTTTAGATGAATTATTCTCTGATAGGAAGGAAAGCGTCCTATCTCAAGAAGTTAAAGAAGGTGAGAAATAAATTCCTGGAGACATCCCCTCATCCGGTTCTTCCCAGACCCCATCCTTCCATCCAGCTCTGTGGTAATCTGTCCAGTTTCTGTGTAAACCTGCACAAGGTGATGCGTTGCTGGAGTGTCCAGTCTGAGAGTGAAGACACGTCTGTCCCTCTGTCTCTGTCTGTCTGGGATGTTGTGCAGAGTGAGGACATCAGGACTCTCCAGGCCTCCACCTTCTGTGTGGGTTCTTCCACCAACTCTTTATTAACTTTATGTTTTTGAGAGCAGCTCTTATATGACCGAGCTGCAGAAGAGATTTAACAAGATGCCAATTAAAAAACAGAAAATACAATAATAACCACTTTATCTTTTATGATTGCACTAATTCGTGGATGTTGTGGATCTGGGAGACTTTGAACACTGAGATGTTTAAAACTCGATGGTCTTGAGTTTCCAGGGAGTTTAGCCGTGGATCTGTTTGGGTTCAGAGCCGCTAACAGAACTAATTACTAATTACTAATTAACTAGAAGACCGAGCAGCAACTTTGAGGGTGAACATGATTTGAATCGGCTGCACAGGAAGTGAAGGAGTCGCTCCAAGATGTGGGCGTAGACGTTTCCTTCACCGGCAGATACAAGCCTTAAAAAACAGAAACATCAAGTTGCACGGACAGAAAACTGAATTGTTCTCCTATGAACTGATGTAATAAAAGTCCAACTCTATCAAAATGATGGAAGGAGGAAAGTGTGCAGAAAGAAAGAAGCAGCTCACGACCCAGGGCGAGCAGCTCATCTGTCAGACATGCTGCTTGTGTTGTGGCTCGGGGACGTATGGCTGCCGATGGAACCGGGACACCGGCGTTTATTGATGATCTGACGGAAACAACTGGATGAATGTGAAGGTTTACAGGAGATTTCTGTGCTCGGATTGAGTCAAACGA
The DNA here is from genome assembly GCF_009819705.1 of Hippoglossus hippoglossus. NCBI lineage: Eukaryota > Metazoa > Chordata > Actinopteri > Pleuronectiformes > Pleuronectidae > Hippoglossus > Hippoglossus hippoglossus. The sequence goes on from NC_047163.1 coordinate 1,503,156, forward strand.
TAAAAAGTGAGGTTTCATCATTCAGCAGGAGGAGAAAACAAAGAGACTTGAGGCAGGAACTCATCTCCCACTGTTCAACTCTCACGTTAAAGCAACAACACACTTTCACAATATCAATATGTTATTTTATTTTACATTTCAGCTCAGAGCCGGGGGAAGAACAAAATGTGCACTTGTCTGTAAATAAATGGAAGTTAAAAGATTAAACCCATTGTTGAGTAGTGAACACACACACACACACACACACACACACACACACACACACACACACACACACACACACACACACACACACTAATGAGCAAATAAACTGAGGGCATCCGCACCGCAGCTCCCAGGGGCCCCGCGGGTGTTTGGAGTTGAGGGTTTAGGCGCCTTGCTCAAGGGCTGTCACCTCAGCCGTGGATGTTGAAGTAAATTAAAAAGGAAAAGGTCAGAAGAGGAGAAGAGGTGAAGTTTCCTGAAGCCGGTTACAGCGTGACGCAGCACAACACACATTACGTTGAGCGGTTTCGACGGCTGCTGCACAAAGTGAACGAGTGACGGGTTGAAATTGGCGAAATCTGCCGAGTCGTCCCCTGCAGCTGGAGGGAGCTGAAGTGGGTCGAGGCCCCGGGGACCTGTTCTGGACCCACAGCGAAACTATGAAGCTGTGAAGAGATGAACATGAATTCAGGTTTGATAAACTGAGCTCATGATGCGTCTTCACACAGGAAAGAAGGATCAACATGAGTCCCTTTGCTTTTTCTAACAAGTGGAGAAATCCCCCTTTTTTAAACGATGTGAAATGTTCCTCACAGATCAAATTAAAGCTTGAGGACAACCAGCCTGTGTGCTCATATACCTTGGAAAGGTGTGAGGCAACACATCAGGTTTACATCTGTTTCCTGCTTCCTCTATTAACCATGTAACTGTCATAAATGTGGAACTGGTAGGTGAAAATCTTCCTTGTGGTAAACCTCAGAATCCGAAACATTAATGTTAATTGTTTTCTCGTTAAATGTCGGACTGGGTAACGACATCTGTTCCCTACACGTCTGCAGATTTCTGCGTCTGAGTTGCTTTGCTTACAGGAAACATAAACATCACTTCTTAGTGGATATCACACTCAGCTCTTTAACATGGCTGCTGGCAACCTCAAGCTCCAGTCTCCAGCAGCTGCAAGGTGCAAAGTGTCACGGGGGGGGGGGATTCCAACGTGCAGAGAATGTGTGAAGGGTTCTGTGCATGGGATTCATCAAGAAGCAGAGAGACGCTGCGTGTTGGACAGTTTCTGTGACCTCATGTCAAGCAGAGCAGCCGCAGTGAGGACGTCTCCGGCCCGAGGAGCTGGAGTATTTTACCGTGTTGAGCACTGACACTTATTTAAGGGTTCAACTATTGTAGCTTTATTTGTTCTGTAATTTTGAACTGTAAATTTGTTGAGAGTAAAACTGTCAAATTCTTACGATATCATCGACCACCGTTAACGGCTTTTTTTTATTAAAGACAAAACATCAGAACGTCAGTAAAACACCAAACAAAACCCAGCTCGCATTAAATATGACAAACTGCTGCAACCGAGCAGAAATGTGAAGGATAAATCTCAACTTTTTAAAAGACCACATTCAGATCTGGTGTAATCGTGTTGTAATTAATGAACTAATCGTTACAGGTGAATTCTGTCGGTGTAATTCTTACCATTTGAAAAACAGCTCATCATGGTCACACAAACTAATTGAAGTGTCACAAACTGACAGAGATTCAACCAACAGCTACTTCAGGATCTCTTCGCACGTTGGCGGCACAGTCGGCGTTTTGGCTGAAAAAAGGCAAAAGAAAGTGAAAAGTGCATCCAAAGAAAATTCAACAACAATATGTTTCATGAACAAAGGATTTATGATCAAAGACAGAGACAGAAAACACAGCTCGGAGCGAACGGGGAGAAAAAGAGACAGAAAGTTGATTCAAGGCTCCGAACGCCAAACTTCTCCATCAGCGTTTCGCTGTGAGCGGCGACGTCCTTCGTGAGTCACACCGGTGAACGAGCCGTTCCAACAATGATCAGAATCTCACATCCAGGAATTTCTCTTTTCACTCTGCTGCCCTTGTATTTTGTATTTTCTATGATTATATTACTTTTACTATTTAATGTGAGGTGACACTTATTATATCCCTGATGTAGGTCCAACCTTTTTGATTTGGAGCCGAACATCTTGCAGCACTATTATGTATTTGGGTTATTTGGCGATAAAAAACCAACTCGACTTGATTTAGTGGCCAAACATCACGAAGCCCTGATCTTCACGTGAAGGTGACGACAGCTCAGCGGACTCACGATCACCAGCGGCTCTGTGAAGGCCGATTCCTCTGAAGGCCTCTACAGCTGATTGACAGGAGAGTGGGTGAAATGTGAGCGTCAGCACAGCAGTGGGGGGTCTAAAGAGAGAGAGAGCGTGGTGCTGGGCGAGAGAGAGCCGGGGATGTGTGATCTCCCCTGTTTCAGTTTCAAAGGGTTGTTACCGGCACCGCTCAAGGTCAAGGACCCTGTTGTACACAGACTTTGAAGTGAGAGAGAAGTGAGAGCACAGAGGTAAAGAAAGTGAGGAACTAAATGAAGAGTGTCGCTCCTCCTTCAGGTACAAACCCACGATAACACTGATGTGTCAGATGAAACGCTGCCTTTAAAAGACCAGCGGCTGAGTAATCGTTGACTAAATGCTGTCAGGGCTCATTAAGACATTTGATTCAGTGGAAAGAAGACAAGTGCTGGTTTCAAAGTCGGATTCCCCTCGAAGATACAATCAGTAGAAATAACAATCTACTGCAATTAGAGGAGATGTGGTCGACGTTTGACCTGACAGGTAAACAACAAGTCCTCCAAACTAAATGAGGAAAAATACTTTATCACAACAAGTGTTTTCCACTCTATCTGCTGGGAGGATCGTTTCTCATCATTACACCATCGTCCCACTTCACTCTTCACCTCGGGGAGATAACCACAGTCTTCATTTACGCCGGACGTTCGAGTAGACGCTAACAGGTTGTTTCAGGCACTTGAAGAAATGAGCCAACCGCTGCTCTTCTGATGAGGACGCTCTCCAGGTGGCACACACTGATCCGTGCATGCTGATCAGGAGCGAGCACAAAGCAGGAGCCGACCAGGGCGTGATCAGGGTGTTTTTCTTTTCTTCTGCACCGAAGAAATAGTCCCTGAAGGAGACTAGGAAATTAAATTCAAATTCCAATTAAATTCCCAAAAATGGTAAATTCCATATACCCTCTACTGGGGCTAATTAACAGAGGTGGCAGGTTTTCATCCCGTCCACCTGTCGAAGTGTCTCTGGACAAAACTGTTAATAAAGATGGACGATGAATGAAAGTAAACATCAGTTTGATAAGAACTGAGACAAATGACAGAAACCATGTTTGAGAAAACATTTTAGTTCAGTCCATTAACATGGAGGAGGCGTATCGTGCTATTATATTGACATAGGGTTATTGATATAGATATATGTGTGACTGCTCCTCGTAGAGTCGCACAGTTTCAGTGGACGACGAGAAAATCCCTGTGTAAATGCAGTAAATGTCTGCACTGAAAAAACACTTCCAGTCAAATCGACCATTCAAAGAGCTTTACAATACAAACACACACACACACACACACACACACACACACACACACACACACACACGCACACACACACACACACACACAGACACACAGGAGCAGGGGATTGAATCACCAACCTTCGAATTAGTTGGTGACCCGCTGTCTCTCCTGAGCCACAGTGAAGTGAAGAGTTCTTCATGTTGGACCCCCTCCCCCCCCCCCCCCCCCCCCCCCCCCCCCGTCGAGGAAGAATCAGTGTACGAGTGAAGAAGTGGATCAGAAGACAACCGATTCCAGCGTGAGACTCTTTTCCTCGTTTGTCCTCAGATCACTTGTTCGTTCTCAGGCAAACACAGACGGTGGATTCTGAGGAGATGAAGTCGACCCCGAGCAGAGACGCTTCCTCTCTGCGAGAAGGTGAAAACTAAAAAGGAGTTGCTCGGCTCCCGCAGGTATCTGTGGAGACTTTGTCATGTCAGCCTCGAACACACTGTGTTTTTATTGATTTCACGGCTCCCGGGGAGACGGCAGATTAGGTGGCTCAGCCTCGGTTCAGGTAGAACGGTGCGGAGCAGTGGAGGTGGGATCGTTTGCATGCAGCAGACTGAAGGAACCGGATCCGGTGGCAGATTTAAACGCAGTGAAGTTGATGCCGTTGTGAAGAGAAACTGGGTTGTGACATTTCCTTTCTTGCTTTGGTTTTAGAGTCGATGGGTCACAACGTGCAGCCCCGTGAAGATGCTGCTCTTTGGAAAACATCTCTTGAAATGAAGGAATCTTTCAAGAGATTTATCCAAAGATTCCTCATTAAATCTTTTCAATATGAATCTTTGGTAGCAGATACTTGGATTAGCGAAGCTCTTGATTTACCGGTCGTCCTACTTTCCTTCCTCTATGGTCATTGGTGCCAGGAAGTGACTGAAAGAACGAGTTTGAGACCAGTTGAAGTAAAGCGATGTCTGGGGAAAGGGATCTCGCAGGAGAATCGCTGCTCCTTCATTTCGAAAGAGGCCAGTTGAGGTGGTTCAGGCGTCTGGTCAGGAGGCCTCCTGGGCACCTTCTTTTCCTGGAGATCTTCCAAGCACATCCAAAGAGACCCAGAGGAAACACGCCAGAGAGATCACACACTGTATCCCACCCGGCCTGAGAACGCCTCAGCATCCCTGAGGGGGGGGGGGGGGGGCTGATGCTGCTGAGGAGACAGAGACGCCTGAGCTGCTTTGGTCGTTGGATTATAGATTCAAATTAATGGTTGAATAAACAAAATCAATGTGAAAAAAAAGACAAAAGTGTTTCAGTAAGAGAAATAAGAGCAACAATTTACAACAAACTACGAAAACACAGATATTAGACAGACTGCAGCGTATAATTCAGTCTCCATGATAATCAGGGTAAATACATGCTTGTGCACAACTCACTTGAAAATACAGAGTAAAATGTTCAGCAGCCTTTACTGCAGATAAAACCTTTACAGACACATGTCGTGTGCAACCTTTGCAAATGTAATTTTGTTGCCATGAGATTAGAAACCTGACTGAAATATTTTAGAGACCACGCGTGTTCCAGACAAGAGTTCAGCAATTTCACAAATACTCAAAAGGGAAAGGACACATTTACACATTCTTATAAATATATACACTACCGTTCAAAAGTTTGGGGTCACTTAGAAATTTCCCTGTTTTTCAAAGAAAAGCACTGTTTGTTTCAATGAAGATAACATTAAATTAATCAGAAATACACTCTATACATTGTTAATGTGGTAAATGACTATTCTAGGTGGAAACATCTGGTTTTTAATGAAATATCTACATAGGTGTATCGAGGCCCATTTCCAGCAACTATCACTCCAGTGTTCTAATGGTACATTGTGTTTGCTAATCGCCTTAGAAGACTAATGGATGATTAGAAAACCCTTGTGCAATTATGTTAGCACAGCTGAAAACTGTTTTGCTGGTGAGAGAAGCTATAGAACTGGCCTTCCTTTGAGCTAGTTGAGTATCTGGAGCATCACATGTGTGGGTTCGATTATACTCTCAAAATGGCCAGAAGAAGAGAACTTTCATGTGAAACTCGCCAGTCTATTCTTGTTCTTAGAAATGAAGGCTATTCCATGCGAGAAGTTGCGAAGAAACTGAAAATGTCCTACAACGGTGTGTACTACTCCCTTCAGAGAACAGCACAAACGGGCTCTAACCAGAGTAGAAAGAGAAGTGGGAGGCCCCGGTGCACAACTCAGCAAGAAGACAAGTATATTAGAGTCTCTAGTTTGAGAAATAGACGCCTCACAGGTCCTCAACTGGCAGCTTCTTTAAATGGTACCCGCAAAACGCCAGTGTCAACGTCTACAGTGAAGAGGCGACTCCGGGATGCTGGCCTTCTAGGCAGAGTGGCAAAGAAAAAGCCATATCTGAGACTGGCCAATAAAAAGAAAAGATTGATATGGGCAAAGGAACACAGACATTGGACAGAGGAAGATTGGAAAAAAGTGTTATGGACAGACGAATCAAAGTTTGAGGTGTTTGGATCACACAGAAGAACATTTGTGAGACGCAGAACAGGTGAGAAGATGCTGGAAGAGTGCCTGACGCCATCTGTCAAGCATGGTGGAGGTCATGTGATGGGCTGGGGCTGCTTTGGTGCTGGTAAAGTGGGAGATTTGTACAAGGTCAAAGGGATTTTAAATAAGGAAGGCTATCACTCCATTTTGCAACGCCATGCCATACCCTGTGGACAATTTCCTCCTACAACAGGACAATGACCCAAAGCACACCTCCACATTATGCAAGAACTATTTAGGGAAGAAGCAGGCAGCTGGTCTGCTGTCTGTAATGGAGTGGCCAGCGCAGTCACCAGATCTCAACCCCATTGAGCTGCTGTGGGAGCAGCTTGACCGTATGGTACGCAAGAAGTGCCCATCAAGCCAATCCAACTTGTGGGAGGGGCTTCAGGAAGCGTGGGGGGGGGGACATTTCTACAGATTACCTCAACAAATTAACAGCTAGAATGCCAAAGGTCTGCAATGCTGTAATTGCTGCAAATGGAGCATAACAAAATTAATATCTCAAATAAAAATCATTATTTCTAACCTTGTCAATGTCTTGACTATATTTTCTATTCATTTTGCAACTCATTTGATAAATAAAAGTGTGAGTTTTCATGGAAAACACGAAATTGTCTGGGTGACCCCAAACTTTTGAACGGTAGTGTATATATATATATACTGAGGAGGGAAAGGTTTCGAGGGAGAGGCGGATCCATAATTGAACATATTGACATTGCATTTCATTCTCCAGTTTCATTGGGTTGTTCAATCTGCTTATTTCAGTTTGACCAGTAGATCTCTAACAACGTGGAAACCCAAACATTGTCCCTATTAATGCCAGTACACATGATTACACGGAGGAGACTGCAGTCCCAATTTATAAATCCTAAATAAAGTATGGCTTATTAAAAAGTTAAACCCTCTCTGAATTATTTACGGAGGATACATGAATCCATAAAGGGAAACAGACTGAAAGTTGGAGGCTGAGGCAGCAAGCAGCACGATTTCCTGACAAAGAGACAAAGAGAGCTCCTTTTCTGCTTCAGAGCCGAAAGCAAACCAGTCTGGTTGACTGTGTAAATAGAATTGCACTCTGCAGACTTCACAATAAGAGTCTCAAGTTATTTATCATCAGTGCAGCAGCTCCAGGCGATACATCTCGGCAACATCACAGATTAGAACCCCAGCTCCCTGGGTTTTCTGAGTTTGGGAGGCGCTGGAAGAGAGAGAGAGAGCGATCTCACGAATCTTTGGCGAGTTCTGCCCTCAGGGTCCCGTTTCCTTCCAGGAGCCTCTTCTGTTTGGATTTACAGTCCTCATACGTCCTGTCAGGGGGAGAAAATCTGCTCCATGCAAAAGTTCTGTTGAACCGCAGCCATGAAATGTCACGTAATGCATAACATCAACATGTCTGACGGAGAACACACCCCACAGGTGACCTTTGCAGGGAATACATATTGTTTAAAGTCATAGTTTATGACACTAGAGATGAATCTGAAGACATCTGGAGGTCACACGAGGCTGAAGGTCATCCTGTGAACGTCTGATTGAAGGATCATTACACACGAGGCACAGAAGAGCCCTTTCAAGAGTTCCTAAAAATAAACACAACCTTAAAGCTCCTACACACGAGCCCATCGCTCTCTGGGAAAAACCTCCTGCTACTTCAGAGATGCTTTTATCTAAAGTGCTATACAGGGGAACAGTATGTGTTGTAACATGAGTGACCTCAGACAAGAGAGGGCCGGTGTCACAAACACACAACACACACACAACAATCACACAACAATCACACACCCGTTTGTGCCTTTACACTTTCCAAATGCATTTTAACCTTAAACATCACAAGTACAATGTGAACACCAAACCTTTCAATAACCTTTCAAAATGATGTTTTTTCCCCAGACGTCCTTTTACCTTTGAGAAGTCATCCTTGAATAAGTGGCCAAAAGAAAATCCTGTCTTTTATTTCCTTTGAAGAAGTCGTGTCTGACCAAGACGTCCTTTTACTTCACATTACGTCTAATCTTTCCAAACATGACCTTCTAAGAATCTGACCCAAAAGTGCAGACGGGCCAAACTCACCTCCTTTCACATTACGCAGCCTTTGCATGGTTATTGCAGAAATGTTCCTTTGAGGAAGTCAGAAGCTGTAAAGACATAATCTTCAAATCCAAAAAACGATTTTGTGCCAAACCACCCTCCCTTTGCTGAGACACAAACCTGAACGGGTTAGAACCAGTCAGAACTTTCTTTTGCCTTCAAAGAAATAACGACCTTCTAAAAAAAAAAATCCTCACTCTCCAGGTTTCACACTCACAAAGATAAACGTGCACAACACACAACACACAACACACAACACACAACACAGCCCAGGAGTTCACTTCCAATGCCTCAAGTGAATAGAAGCTGACTCCGGGCTGATTCGTGGACAAACGCTCCACTAGGCCTGTCCCACTGACTTATTGGACGGATAATGAACAGACCACAATCAGCCGGCGGTGGGATGGAGGTGTGAACCTGTGGATTTGGGATCGGTTACATGTACGTCACCCTTTAAATGTTGTTGGATCTTTCTCATCAGTGCAAAGAGAGCAGTGCTACTACTGCTGCGTCTCCCTCTGAGAACAGCTACAAACCAAAGTGTGGGAAAAAACAAAGCCGTCGTGGAAGAGATTTATTTTTCCTCTGTGATATTTTAAAGGGAGTCGCTGTCTTTTGATCCTTTCAGTTTAGAACTCGTTTAATTAACTCAAAGTCAGTGTCTGAATCCTGATTCTACATTTGGTTGGAATGTTCCACTTCAACCACTGATTATATTTTACAAGAACATAATTCAGTTTCCTGTCAAACAAAGAGAGGAGGTAGATGTTCACGCCAGCGAGCAGCAGCTGCAGCCTGGGCTCAATCAATGTGATGACCTTGAAGGGAAATCACATGAAAAGGAATTAAATACAGAACAATACAAGAAATAAAAACACTATCAAATCAAGCAATGACATAACATATATAATAGAAAGTATTAATTGTAAGAGCTGTTACCGTGACAGTATTCAACTTTGCTCATGTGAAAGAAACGATGAAGCGAAACAACTTAGTTTATTTCTATTGTAGCACAAACTGTCCTAATATGATGTATCCAGCTTTATTAATGGTATGTTCACTATATCCAGATCATCTCTGTTTAAGCATTTGATGACAACCCCAGTGATTGAGATGGTACGACCTCAAACTGGGATTCAAACCCAGAATGAATCATGGTCACACGATAAGAATATTTCCTGAAGAAAGTTGTACCTGTACTTAATAATTACTTTGCCCATCCTGGCCTTTCTGAAGTGGTATGTGAACGTCACACAGGTTTATTTATTTGCTGCAGAACACATAATTTAGCAAAATGTCCAGGTCAACTTTCCAGAAATAATCCGTTGAGATCCCACACCTCTGCCTGAAGAAGTGTGGTCAGGGCAGCAGTGTTTATAACAAGCCTTGATGAGCTGCGGCGGACCAGAATGCACTGCTGCCACAACACCTGTTCCGCCTTTTCAGCGAGGTGGCGTTTCGCTGTCAGTCATTGAGACGAAAATGCAATTTGTCAAGGTCCTGTTGGGCGAGGACACTGAGTGACGTGACGTGACGAGGCCGCTCCTCATCACATCCTCTGCTGATTCCAGGCAAATTCCACCGCTCGCCCGCCGTCAACAACGGAGGGGCAGCAGGAGACAGTGGACAAAGTGTAATTCAACCCAATCCTGACTCATAGAGAAATGGGTTGGTGTGTGTGCGTCACAGCTTCGGCCTCGATGGCGAACAGTGTTGTTCTAGCTTCTTGTTACTGTTGCGGGAGCCAGACTGGTCGTCGTGGGCCTCGTTCCCCTTCTGTGCCCAATTTAAGGGAACGCGCTGGATAATTCTGACAGCACATGAATACACATTAGGAGGATGAGAAGCAGGATGAGGAGCGGGCGTTAACAATGGATTTGAAGATGGAGAACAAATACTTTGTGATTCAGAGGACACGGGGAGAAGAAAGGAGAATAGATAAGAGAAATGACATTTATTTACTTATTTAGCCAGGGGGCTCCACTGAGATGAAGAAGCTCCTTTCAGAAGAGAGCTGGCCGAGGAAGCAGCAACAAGATAAGTCAGGCCGGGGTCCGCTGGGAACTTGGCCTTAAAGCGTTGCTTTCCTTTTATCATTGTTTACTGTGGCGAGAGGAGTGTGACACAGAAAGTGTTGGAAAGTTTCACCATCTCACACCAATCCCCCCCCCCCCCCCCACACACACACACACACCTTCGCTCTCAGAGGGGAAGAGGCCTTTTCCGCTTGATTGAGGAGGTAATGAAGAAGAAAGAAGCTCAACACACCTGAGACGGGATCAGACCAGAGGAAACCTGCTGCTGTGTGTAGTCACGTGAGCTGAAGAGACAAAGCACGTGAAACCTCTACAACTCATCTCAAGGGACGTGTAGTAACTGGGTACTGGTCCTGGTACAGAAGGTCAAAGCTTTAATGTGCGATACTAAGAAGATAAAGGCTAAACGTGACTAAGAGGCCTCCTGGTAGCAGCTCATTTAAATTCAAGTTCACTGCTAACGCCAGCATGCTAACATGCTCCCGGTGACAGTTAGCATGCACATGTGAGGCAGCAGCTGGGGCTCGATCCTTCACGGGCTAGAAGGTCGAACCGAGATGACTCAGTCCGGTGTTTGGAGGACTTCCTGTTCCTGTCAGCTGCTTGTCCTGCGATGACCGTCCTCTACTTTGATCGGCTGCAGCTCAGCAACTCGTTTTCATGAAACTGCCTCCAAAGGTTGTTGAGATATTTCAGTGTTGAAGAGTCCACTGACCGACCAACCGACCAACCATCCTCAGACACACAACTGGACTATTCCTGTTTTCCCCTTATTGTGGCTAAACGTTGAGACGCTGTCACAAACACGTCAGGTTCAGTGTAAACACGCAGTTCCAACAGAAGTACAGTCCATACAAGTGGCAGCCGTGAGTGTTGTTGACGTGCTGCTGACAGGATTGAGCCAGTTCTGACTTTGTGTTGCAGCGGTTACACTTATTCTCTGTGGTCAGACTTCATCCGCGCTGCCTGGTGGTAATTTCACACCCTGTAAACAGGAAGAGGGAGTCGGCAGAACACAGCTCACCTGCAGGCTTTCCCCTTCCCTCCAACCCAAGAAGCTCATTTCTCACTTCACTTGTTTATACACATATAGAACATTCACTAAACAGACACACAGCTTCTACCAGGACCTGGTACCTGGTCGGATTCACTCGATGTCGACTCTGGGTACAAACCTGCAATTGGACGCCGTTTTCAGGCCATTAGAAAACAACAACACCATCTGTGCTGCAACCCACTAGAGGAAAATGGCAGATTTGACAGAAATGTCGATTGTGTGACGTGATCACAGTGAATTTGCATCTTCACTGGTTTCTGTGGTCTTTACTTTGTGGGAGAATTGGTCATTTAGTAAATTGAGGATCCGCCTGCATCTGGCCCGTGACGTGTCGGGCCTCTCCCCATCAGACCCATGTCTTTGAGCTCCCAGTGTGCCGTCCTGTTGTTGTGGTCGTACCAGACGGTCTTTGGTGCAGCTCTGGTTCATTCTGAGCCCAAGACCCGATTCACTGATTCTCGAGCAACAGTCTCAGAGGAGTGAAGATGAAGCATATTTTTTCCAGAGGCATTGATCTGGTTCATCTTTTATTGGCAACTTCCTCATGTGAAATTGTTTCAAGTTCCTCTCAACCTCTTGCAGCCGCACCGATGCTGCATCCTGGGCTCAGTGCTGCCTGAGACGATCGGGATTGTTGGAAGATAAACTAACAAGCCTGATTATTATTCTCCAATATGGCTGCAGTCAGACTGTTCTCCAGTAATGACCCCGGGCTGAGGTGATCCACTAACCAGCTACAGCTCGGTTAACACATCAGCTCTGACACAAACATACATGTCGTCTTTCTTTGGCCACTTCCAGTTCAACACTAAGACCGTCATGGATTAACGTGCCGCACTGACACTGAGTAGAAGTGAGGAGAGTGTAACAATCATCAGGAACTTCAGACGGTGCATCACAGGAGAAATGATTGTTCTACTACCACATAGCTTCAGAGGAAACAACAATAAATAATAAACTATGTTGTGGTGCAGTGGTTTAACACTGTTGGGATGGAACTTGCCAGCTGGCCAGAGTTGTACCGTGTGGGGTTTCCACGGGTTTTCTCCAGGGAGTCGTCTCGGGCCCAGTGTCCGTTGGGATGAGCTCCGTCCTTCCTGCCGCCCTCAGGGGAGAAGTGGTTTAGAAAAGGATGGATGGACGAATAAATCATTGTAAACAACGAATAAAGCTTCAATCCCATCACAGGTTCGACATAACATTTGTTCCTGATGGTTTTAACCCGCGTTCTTCTCGCTCCTACAGTTACGTTTGTTAGCAGCACATCTCAAAAACAAACACTGGCATTAATGTAAGAATAACATTTGAGTCCTTGTTTCCTGAGTTCTAAGAATATATTTGCTTGTTTTTCACCACATTCCATCGACTGCACCAAAGCTGGAACAGACTTGAACTGCCCCCTGATGTAATAACATTTGTCTCGGGCCGTAGTGTCAGTATTTGTTCAGCACAGTGTGTGTTTCTCTTGTAAATACAGAGGGACAGACGGGAAGAAAATACGAGGCAAGGAATTGAGAGAAATGCTTCAAAGACGCAGAAACATCCAAACGAGTTAATGAGCAAGCGACGAGATGGAAGACGAAGGAGGTGGGCAGCGAGTCTGCATCAGCTCATGATTAATAGCTTAATTAGCTTGTGTTATACAATTAATGAGCACTAATGAAATCCAGCAGACAGAGCTGCGTCTGCCCTGACACGACACTGTTAAACGGAAAATAACTGTGGGCATGTTTGCCCATTTTTCATCTGGACCACATCACACCAACACAACCTAAGTGACATGAAACACACACACAGACACACACAGGGAAGTTGTGATCTGGCTCTCTGTGTCCCACATGGACACGCTAACATCCTCTGCAAACACCGTCCTCGTTCATTAGCGCCTGGTCGGGGACAATTACCCAACATTAGAGAGTCATGGATAAAAATCACCTGCAATCCAAATGAGCTGACCTCCTTTGTGGAGTAATGAGAGCTGCTCTCTTCACAAAGAAACAGATGTCCATTAGTGCAGTACTAAGAGGAGAGGTATTAGGATCATTAAAAGCAATTAGTGCTAATGTCCAGATGAGTAGTTGCCAACTTCCTACGTTTGACTAATGGTGCAGAGGTGAGAGAAAAGGACGAAGACAGGAACAATGGGTGTGGGCTCGTAGGAGGGAAACAGGAAGTGCAGAATCCACCCAGCAGATGTGTCTGTATGACAGAGGTTTCCAGATGTAAGAAAACAACTGGCAGTGATTGACAGGGCGGAGGGGGGAAGTAATCACGATACCCTCCATCCACTCCCCCTATTGTTATGATGGTTCTTCCAGGAAACTTTGAAAAATCAAAAGTACAGATCAGGACGTTCACTGTGACCATAATAAATATTGTTTTCCTCTCAACTGCAGTATATGAGTCTGATCCGAACACACTTCACATACATGTATGTGCTGAGTGAACATGTTGAGGTTGTGGCGCTGGGCAAACCGTTGATGTACAGAGGTTTGTCTTCCACACTCGTTTGAGTCAATGTTAAATGTGCTCACCATGTGGGGTATATCTCAGTTCTTAACAAAATAAAACTGGACTCAGAACAACGTGTCAGCCTGTTTGGATTGGGCCGTGTGCTCGGCCAGTGGTGTTGCTGGTTGTAGTTCAGTGACCTGCAGCCGTTGAGCCAGCTGCCGTAGAAGCCTCATCCCCTCTGCTGCACAAACATCTGCTCAGCTGCTCGTTCAAAGTCCGGTGAAGCTCGAGTCAGGACACGGAGCCTGAACTGGAGAAGAGCCTCGGCCCTTCGCTGCTGCAGAGCGCCGTCTGCTCGTTTATTCAAAATGTATTAATATTGAACATTTTGCTTTTTTTTGACCCCCAACACACCTGCAGAATCGTGAAGGAGCTGGAGAGAACAGAACCATTACTAACACAGACTCTTCGCTTCATGGTGAGTTTCAAACCAAGGAAGTGATAAAGATAAAAACACAGATGTTCTGTAGTTTTACCACGAATAAAGATCCTGTGATGTCAAAACGTTAGAATAAAAAACCCATGCGTTTCAGCCTCAGTGAGCAGGTACTTACATATGAGCTGGAAATATAATCCAGCTGTGACTCAACCTTCCATTAAGTGTTGTAAACATCCACGGTGTCAGTAACGGCTCCACTGATGCACGGCTCATTATCCATTCAGCATTTCCACACCTTGTCTATAATGATGAAGTTAGATGATGTTGCTAAAATTATATCTGCTCCTCACTTTCTCACACTTTTTTCATCAGACGCACAAAACAAAACGCTGCCTGAGGAAAGAACAACTATGAAAGAATCAGAAGAAGATGATATTATTGTTGTTATTGTATCACATGTATTACAATCTGCCCTGAAAACATAAACCAGATATTATTTCAATATAGATTCTGACTGTGTGTGTGACCTTATTACGAGACCCACAATTAAAACACGTCAATACAAATCACAATTAAATTTGACCTTTTAATTCTGATTAAATCAAAGGTTTGCTGAGCTCGACTTTGAGAGTGAGTGCACGTGAACGACTGGACCATCGTGTGTGTGTGTGTGTGTGTGTGTGTGTGTGTGTGTGTGTGTGTGTGTGTGTGTGTGTGTGTGTGTGTGTGTGTGTGAGTTTTCAGGTTTGTTATAGTGTGAACGGATTATTTCAGATAAGGAGCCGAAACACTCGTCTGGACGAAGATTGATTTGGTTTAAAATTCAGTTTTAAGATGAAAACATATTGTGGACGTGGCATGAGTCGACACATTAACATGAATAGCTTGTGGTTTATTAAATATGCATTATTATGCAGTTGTGACCTGTTTTCTGACTCTTACGTGCTCCTGTGTAAAGAACCTGTTATATTATAATCCATAATCATGTTTCACATTTATCATTATCAATCTACAGTGGAACCACAGTAATCAGCTGAGGGAAACAGGGATTAGTTCACAGACGAGTTCTCCAGTGGACCGTTCCCACTGCCGTCGGAAAAGGTCTCAGATGTAAATGCTTTTGTCCGTCTCCTCTTTAATCCACATTTCCTCATTTTCCCTCCATTACGTTCTTGAAGAGAAGCGTTATCTTCTCTTAGGTCCCTCGAGAGGAATGTAATTATCTTTACTCATATACTCGATTAGTTCTTTCAGTTGGTTTGAAGGATTAATAGTCCCGACCTGAGGCCTCCGCCATCACCACCAGAGAACCTCAGCTGCAAACGAGGATCCAGGAGAAGCTCTTAAAGATTATATCCATGATAAACACTTTCAGTTTGAAATAACAACACAACAAACTGCTCCAAAGACACAAAGTTGTCAGGGTTTAATATTTTCCAGTGCTTAGTTTCCACCATTTCCAAGGTGTTTTCAGTTATTTAGTATCTCCTCCTGTTTCATGTTTTCACACTCCGTGTTCTGTTTCGTGTTTTATTTTGTAGTCTCTGTTGCTTGTGTGTTCTTTCTTCACTTCCTGTCTGTGATTGTCTGCACCAGTCCTCATGTGTTACACCTGTGTCAAATTGCCCCTGCCTTTCCTGTGTGTCTGTATTTAAGCCTCGGTTCTTCCCTTTGTCCTGGTCGGATCGTCGTCGTATGTCTCTTGTCGTATGTGTTCTCGTGTCTACCCGTATACCCGTCCTAATCTCCTGTCCTGTCCTCCTGTCCGGATCTCCTGCCCTGCTATCCTTGTACTTCTGTATCCCGTGTCTCCTGAGCCTCTGCACCTCTGCACCCCCCGTGTAAGCTTCCTGTATTTTCTCCCTTTGTGCTCCCAGTTTGGTTTGTTAAAGATTCGTTTTGATTAAAATTATACCTTTTTTAAGTTTAAACTCTGCGTCTGGGTCCAACTGCCCCCCACACCGTGACACAAAGTACTGTAACACAAAGTACTGTAACACAAAGTACTGTAACACAAAGTACTGTAACACAAAGTACTGTAACACTCTGCCTTACTCAGGTTTGATCCTGAGATGTCAAAGGAAAAACTGTGTATTTATATGTAATTGCAGGTTAAATCCTAATATGTTTTGTTATTGCACTGGTTCATTTTGATAAACCTCATTGATAAATGTTGGAAATAGACATTAGTTGTTCCTTCTGTGTCTCAAGACTATAGAAGACAAAATACAGAATCACAACAATAAGGAGTCATTCTACTGTAAAGGTTATTACACATCCACACGTATTAATACCTCCCCTTCAGAGGTGAGTGTTGTTTGGAAATGTGTGGACAATCATCTCATCTTGTGTGTGGATCAAACCAAGTGACACTTCGGATCCCAGCTGAGAAATAAAGAAGAGAACAGAACCAAAGCTTCTCACTTTGACGAGCACGGACACAAGTTCCCGTGATCACATGCACAAAATGCCAGAGATGTTTTTTATAATAACAATAAAGTCCAGAACAGGAATAAACCTACAGATTCTGCAGAGCATTTCTTATCATAGACACGTAACATAGTGAATACTGAGCTGCAGGGTTGTTTCCATCTCCTGCTCAGTTGCACCAACTCATTAACGTGTTTCTTACACATCTGCTTTGTAGAAGAAGCCACATCTGTATTCTTACTTTACAAAGAAGAGCCTGCTGGCCTCTCCCTCTTCACTCCTCCCTCCTACAACACTCAGGTCTAATGGGTTAGTTACTCTGGACTCGTGAAGCAGGAACCTCTCAGAGAAACACGGCCGCATTAGAGCCACAAGAAATGGGATCTAATTATCAGCCGGGCCGGTAATTTGCTGACCTTAAGAGGGAAACAAACTCATCGTCTTCTCGTCATTACCCACAGCCCATCGACATAAGTGAGGATTTGGTCGAGATCAACCATCAGATGAAAGTTTCGCCTCCGGGCTCAGCTCCCCTCAGCCTCCATCTTCCTGCCGACGCTGCATCAATCCCTCTTTTCAGATCCGAGCCCTCCCTTGTTAACCAGACCAGGAGATGGGTGAACTCCTTCGTTCGGGGCAGTGACTCACTCCCGACCTGAAGGCTGCAATCCATTTTCTGGGAGAGTCCTGCAGCCTCGGAGCTGGGGGCGCTCTCTCTCACCCCCGCTGCTTCACTCTCAGCTGTTAACCGCCCCGGTGCACAGTGGACATCACGGTCCGATGGAGTCTGTTATACATCATCTGCGGAAAGCAGGGATACAGTCCTGAGGCTGGAGTACTTCAGCCCCTTGTGCCAAAAACTACATCATCATACAAAGACTATTGTGCTCATGGTAATTATAAGTGAGGTGAAGACAGAAGTGAAGTAGCAACGTGCATAAATCAGGGCAGTGGTTCACATGCATGAGCTCAGAGAGTTTGACGGCAATCAGCTGTAATTACAGAGCAGCATCTAATATGCAGGCTACAGGACACACTGTGCACCCACTGCGCCCCCCCACTGAGCGAGCAAACACGGCACATCACAGAAATAGCTCTTCTCTATTGGAAACAAACCGTTACATGTGTTGGAAGAAGGTTGTGAGCGGCTGCTTAGCAGGAAAATACAAACTTCATCCATGTGTATTTACATTTTACGTCCAAAAAAATGCTCACGTGTTAAAGCTTCCTGGATCAGACACTACAATTCATCGTGTTCCTCCCTGACCCACAACACACACGTCAAACAGGCTCCACGGTATCTGACAAGTGGATTTTGTGTAACCGACAAACAACCACACAAAACAACAACTACACAAACAGACACGGTGAAACACAAGCTCCTTGTCAGAGCTAATTAAATGCTAAATGTAAATGGACTTTATTTATACAGAGCTCATCGACCAACTCAAAAGATCTTTACACTACAAGTTGCATTCACCGATTCACACAATCAGTCATCCACCGACGGCTCAGCTGTCAGGGGCAATGGGGGGGGGGGGGGTTCAGTATCTCGCTAAAGGACACTTCAGAATGCAGACTGGAGGAGCCGGGGATCAAACCACCGGCCTTTTGGTTAGTGATGGACTATCCCCTGAGCCACAGCTCACATATATATATGGTAACAGCCACTTTGTACAGGCTGCTGTCTTGTGCTCCGCCCTCTGAAAGCCTGTTAACCTTTCATTATGGCTGCGTTCACTTTGCTGATGCTGGCCCTGATTCGCTGTCCCGGCGGGAAGGTCGAGGTCGGTCCAGTCGTTCTGTCTCCGTCTCTCCCATCGCTCGCTGCCGTCCACGTGTCCGTCACAGACAGACTCTCTCTCTGACTCATGATGGAACCTTTAGCTGAAGCTTTGGTCCAAACCATATAACACAAAGTACCTCCCCCGGTCCCTCTGCATCTCTGTGCTCTTTTAACAATTTCACATAAGCCGTTTGACCTATTTTTGCCGCCTGGATTTTCAGTGTGTGGAAAACATACAATACATATCTCCAGAATGCTTTTAATACACTTTCTTTCCTTTCGCTCTCTTCTCATGTCCTTCATGTTTCGGTGAAGGTCGTGTCTGCTCCCGAAAGGCTCTCAGACATTATGCATTTAAAGGTTTGTGTGTATGAACTATATAGATATACATGTTTATACAAAAAATACTTTTCTTTGAAAAGGTTTGACAGAATAAACCTTTAGTGCCGAGACTTACATGAACAATTCCTGTGACAATGCATTTCTATCACCAATTGTTCAATAGAAAATGGTGGTGTCTATCGAGTGGAGTCAGCGTTATCGTTGTCACTTTGGAAAATATCCTCCGACTGCTGGAGCCTCGTGTTGGTTTCAGCTGAACATGAGAACGGATTATGGATCACGCGTGTTATTCCTTTCAGTCCTCACACATGTGAAGACGCACAACTGGGGGATGTCTTCACAGCCGATATATGAAAAGACGGATTGAATTACACCAGAAACACTTTATCGATCAATCTGCGACATCTCATTGCTCCCTGAGACATTTTTATGCCCTTTTAACACTTTGACCTTTTACAGAAAAAATGACTGGCAGATAACTTGATTGTACGGTCGTCCTACTATTAAACAAATGAGATGGTGGTCACCTTGGTGCATGTGATTGACTTGATTCTGTGGGAAAGGCTGTGTCACCACCTGCACACTGCAGAAGCTCAGACAGGGACCACGTTTTGAATTCTTCAGGCCCGGCTGGCCCCGGTGTCGTCCTGCATCAGAACCACACTGGCAGGACAGGTTCTAATTGGAGAGCAGGTCGGAGCAGGTCGTTACATTGGTGAGTTTCCAGAGCATGCAGCTGAACAGCAGGAGGAGCTGGATGTTAACAAGGAGCTCAGGTAAACCAGGGTTATGGATGAGCTGTGGCGTTTCCACAGGGAAGGAGCTGGGTTCATATCACAGACTGTAAATAAAGATGGACGACGCATTTCCAATTCCTGCTGCTGTCCACAAATCAATTGTGATGTTTCACCCTAAAACGAACGATTACATCAGTGAAATAAGAACCACCTGAAAAAACCTGTCTCTCTATCTATATGTCTATCTGTCTGTCTGTCTCTCTATCTATCTGTCTCTCTATCTATCTGTCTGTCTGTCTGTCTGTCTGTCTGTCTGTCTGTCTGTCTGTCTGTCTATCTATCTGTCTCTCTATCTATCTGTCTCTCTATCTATCTGTCTGTCTGTCTGTCCATCTATCTGTCTCTCTATCTATCTGTCTCTCTATCTATCTGTCTGTCTGTCTGTCTATCTATCCGTCTCTCTATCCATCTATCTGTCTCTCTATCTATCTGTCTGTCTGTCTGTCTGTCCATCTATCTATCTGTCTCTCTATCTATCTGTCTGTCTGTCTGTCTATCTGTCTCTCTATCTATCTGTCTGTCTGTCTGTCTGTCCATCTATCTATCTGTCTCTCTATCTATCTGTCTGTCTGTCTGTCTATCTGTCTCTCTATCCATCTATCTATCTGTCTATCTGTCTCTCTATCTATCTGTCTCTCTATCTATCTGTCTGTCTGTCTGTCTGTCCATCTATCTGTCTCTCTATTCATTTATCTATCTATCTATCTATCTGTCTCTCTACCTATCCATCTATTTGTCTATCCATCTATCTATCAGTCCGTCTGTCTGTCTGTGGATGAATGCCGCCTGTGTAATTAGTGCCTGCTGGCAGTATTTGTTCTCCTCATCCCTCTCTCGTCCTCTCTCACTCTCCCTTTATTATCCGTAGCTCGTTTCCCCCCCCCCACTCCACCAGGCAATAAAAACGGCTGAGAGCTCGGGCGTCGATCGCTGCCTCACGTTGCTGCTCAGCTGACAGCAGAAGAGAGGAAGAAAGGGAGGAGAGGAGGAGGAGGAGGACAGAGGGAGACAGAAGGAGATGGCGTAAGAGAGAGAGAGAGAGAGAGAGCGAGAGAGAGAGAGAGAGAGAGAGAGAGAGAGAGAGAGAGAGAGAGAGAGAGAGAGAGAGTTTTGTGTCTGCAGCTGCTCGACTGACAGAGGATGGAGAACAGACTGTGCTCTATGTGTGTGTTTCCTAAGACAGTGTGTGTGTTCCCTCATACTGTGTGTGTGACTGTGTGTGTGTGTGTGTGTGTTTCCTAAGACAGTGTGTGTGTTCCCTCATACTGTGTGTGTGACTGTGTGTGTGTGTGTGTGTGTTTCCTAAGACAGTGTGTGTGTTCCCTCATACTGTGTGTGTGACTGTGTGTGTGTGTGTTGCTTCTCAATGCGTTTGCAGGGCCCGGTGTGAAGAAGAGGAACCATGCAGAGAGATGAAGAGCTTTGTTTTGATAGTGAGATGGAGGAAGCATTGACCTAAATACTCAAAGCATGTTTCCCACAGAGGAAATGAGCCTCTTACACCAGTGATCTGCTGCAGCTCATCGGCTCCTCAGCTCCTCGGCTCCTCGGCTCCTCGGCTCCTCGGCTAACAGGGAGAGATTTAATGACCCAATACCAGAATAATGAATCAAATATAATTAGTTTATACAGTTTAAACACAATGATACATTCTGTGATCGGAGAGGTGCCCTAATGTGATCACGTCTGAATTCACCACGGAGTTTTATCTGCACCAAATTACACACACTCATAAATATCAGTGTCTTCAGAAGCTCCGCCCACACTTCCAGTGGATAACAGTATAACAGTCGAGGTGTTGAAGGTTGTCTGAGGCCGGAGGTCGTCTTCCCATCGACCAATGAAGGTAGAGGAATGACTCTATGATCTCGTTCCCCATGTAACAGTTGATAGTTTCATATTTTATTATGCACATCTGTTTATGACTGTTCCACTGGACACCACTTATTCTGGATCAGAAACCTTGGTCTCACTGTCACGGCCCCTTCACCTCCTCGTCCCGAGCACGACCACGGATACGCTTGTTCCTGATTGGCTGGGACAGTGTTGTGCTGTTCAGGTCGTCCATCTGTCTTTGTTTCCCAAACACAGAGCCCGGGTTGTGTGTCGACGGTTCTTGTGGGTGCACACACAGAAAGTGCAGAGAGCAGAAGCTGTGTTTCATGGAGGGACAGCGATGCTCTGTGAGAAGCAGCAGCAACAACAGCCTCGGCCCTGAGGGGAACTCGAGAGGATTCCCTTCAAACCGTTCTCATCATAATCAACAATAAATCATTTTATTTGACTGTGGATGCAAAGTAAATAAACGCTGCGAGGTGCAAACATAATGAATCCAAGCAAATGAGGAAAAACAGAGACGGTGTGCTTCACTGTGTGTGTGTGTGTGTGTGTGTGTGTGTGTGTGTGTGTGTGTGTGTGTGTGTGTGTGTGTGCGTGTGTGTGTGTGTGTGTGTGTGTGTGTGTGTGAGAGAGTGATTGAGGGAATTGGTCCTTGTGGGTCGAGACAATTGAATTTATATAAAGCCCAATCAGGTGTGAATATGTATGAATGTGTGTGTTTGAGGGTAATGAGTCCCAGCGAGTGTGTGTGTGTGTGTGTGTGTGTGTGTGTGTGTGTGTGTGTGTGTGTGTGTGTGTGTGTGTGTGTGTGCGACTGCTCCGCCCTCCTATAAAACCCACTTTATGTGCAGATTTATTGGAGCCATTGACTTTATTATTTATGGGGAACATGGTTTACTGAGGAGCCGACACACCTCAGCAGCAGCAGCAGCAGTGTGTGAGTGTGTGAGTGTGTGAGTGTGTGAGTGTGTGAGTGGATCTACACCTTCTTTAAATCTCACCATCAGCTCAGGGTTTCCAGATGTGCAGTGATTAGAACTGTCACTTCAACAAGCAACAAGGCTGTGGGTTATGTGTGTGTGTGTGTGTGTGTGTGTGTGTGTGTGTGTGTGTGTGTGTGTGTGTGTGTGTGTGTGTGTGTGTGTGTGTGTGTGTGTGTGTGTGTGTGTCTGTGTGTGTCGGTGATGAGGAGTCCTGAAGGAGATTAACAGGAAACAAAGGTGCCCACTCTGTTTCCTGTTCTTCTAATGGGACCTGATGGGGGGGGTTAATTCAACTCTACAACCCACTTCCCACCTTTTAATGTGAAATCCCAGCCAGCGTTCTGCATAGTCACTTCCTGTTTATGTGAGCCTCCAGTGATTGTCACTACATTTA
The DNA here is from genome assembly GCF_009819705.1 of Hippoglossus hippoglossus. Taxonomy (NCBI): domain Eukaryota; kingdom Metazoa; phylum Chordata; class Actinopteri; order Pleuronectiformes; family Pleuronectidae; genus Hippoglossus; species Hippoglossus hippoglossus. The sequence goes on from NC_047163.1 coordinate 1,525,950, forward strand.
ATTTGTTTTCCAACTTTATCTCCGAATCCAAAACCTCAGCACAGTCGCTGATGCATGAACACGGGACAAGATGGTGAACATCCCCCTCGTGACCACCAGGGGGATGTTAGGGACACGCCCACCACAGGCTGAGTGGTGGGCGTGGCCACCAAAGATCGAGTCTCGATGACCATTCAAAGCTTTTTTACATTACCGTGTTATAACCATTGTTACCAACCAGTGCAACTACTTTTTCTAGCACTTTTTCTAAAGTTGCTGACTGACAGTTGCTCAGAGGCTGTGACAGTCATGTTCTCCCTAACGACCAAACTGCCCCAGGGATCCGTTTTAAATTCTCCCCTCATGTCTTTATTCCGTCGTCCCTCTGAATTCAGTCATTTTCCTGCCGACGCCGGTTTCCAACCGTCACCGGAGCAGTTGATCACACATCCAGGACTTCCTCCCCCAGATCCATTTCCATTTGCCAAGAAACGGGTCCACTCCATCAGTGTTGGAGTCGTTCCCGGTGCCAAAAGCCTCTTGTTAAACAATGCGCCCACTGACCGGGGGGGGGGAGCCGGCAAATCATTACTGCAAACACTCTGGATTCAAGGAGCAGTCGGAATCTAAACGATTCACTGAGAGACATTGGCATCAGTTTTCACTTGTTAAGCATCCTTGTCTCAGTCAGTGTTAACAGACCTTGTGTCATGGAGGAGGAGCAGAGAGAGCACGACGTCTCTCCTGATGCTCACGGGCATCGAACGTGTGTCACTGCTGTGGTCGCCTGGAACGTCTGATTCTGGTTATTCATCTTTTGGATTTAAAGATCAGTTTATCGCTTTGAAGTGAAGTTCATACCACATCCGTCCAGCAGGTTCCGTGCTGATCCATCCAGTAGTTTTGTGTAACGCTGCTCATTGTGTCAGATGTTCTCCTGCGTGCTCCTGACCTCTGAGGTGTAGCAGGTGACCTCTGGATAGTGTGTTCACAACAATGTGTTTAAAAGCCATTTTAAAGCCTGGTTTTATCCGATCATCACTTCACTCAATGAAATACAGAGAGACACGTCTGGGAGGATTAAAGACAAGTCGTCCACGCGTCCCTCAAACAGGACAGACGAACCATTCCTGTTCCAGTCTGCGACTACAAATAAGAAGCCGAGCAGACTGGAACAGACCTGAGCTTTTTAATTGATTAGTTAAGTGACAATTCACTTACGCATGACGGGCGCGTGTATCTTATTTTCCTTCCTGCACATTCACAGAATAAATTAGGGCTCTAATGGGAAGAGGCGTTCCCTGACCTTCCTCTGCAGGCTAATTTGTCTTTGACGGTGTCCTTCAGGAAAAGTTTCTGAGTGGATGCGTCCTCGTCTTCCTGCTCCTGTGCATGTAACTGCACCGCGGCAGAAACCAGGGCAGTGTGACACCACAGCACGGGCCCGTCCTCCTGGATTCGTTATTACAGGGACGTTGATTCGGTGGATTCAGCACCCGGGTGGAGTTCTTCGTCACCAGCTGAGTTTGCTGTTTCCCAAAATATCGACCCCAGTGGCTCAGTGACACTCGGGCCCGCAGAGAGTCGCAGGTAGTTCCCATAACAACGGGACATTTTCATATCTGTGCTTATGAAAGACTCAAGTCAGCACAATAATCACATTTCTAGGCCAAAGCTGATCCCTGTTAGGAGGACACACACACACACACACACACACACACACACACACACACACACACACACACACACACACACACACACACACACACACGGAGGGGGCTCACATTTTAAAAACATCTACGCCTCAGAACTCTGGTGGATTAAAGTTCTGAGGAAACACTGAGTAACTGACCTGTTTTCACACATTCTCAAGATACAACAAAGAAAACTGAATAAAATAAACCTTTCAGGTGCCTCAGGTTTTCATCCCGTCTTCTGCTCGGTGAGCGAATCAGTCGTAAATAGGTAATAATTCAGATTCATGCTGCTCCAGTGGAAAAACAGATTTGTTCTCCGGCCTGTGCACGTTGCTGGAAACCTTCTTTCCCGTCGTTCTGTACATTTCTGCACCAATTTGTCTTGTTTGCACGACTTCAGTTTGTAAAATGATCATTGTCTTCTTCTTGCTGACAAACAGTGGCACCTACATTAATATTTTATTAGTGTGAATGTAGCAGAGTTGTGGACGGTCACAGTCATCCAGTAGCAGAACCCTGACAGGATCACGTCCCCCTGCTGACCTGAGAGCAGCCTGGAGACAGCAGCTGGTAAACATCACATCTGCTGCTCTGCTGGATGCATGAGGCGGAGGCTTGTGGAGGGCCGGAGGTCAGTGAAGCACATTTTCAGTACATGTACAGTTCATCACATGTTGGAGGAGGAAGGATTTAAAATCAGTAACCGACAAATGTGTCATCTGCAACATCAAGGTCACTGAGACATAACGACCAAGAACCTGAGGGGTAGGGTTTGCTCAGCTTTCATCTTTATACTTTATTACTTATAGATAAGGGAGTGGTGCACACGCTAAAGAAACAGGACAACTAACTTCCCTGAGAAGCCGTCTCTCGGGTTTTATGTTTCCTGGTTTTACCAACAAAGAAAACATTGAATCTGAGTTGAGATCAAATCTCGTCCAAACGATTTCACGAATGAGACCCAGTGACTTTGTCCACCGCTCTTTGTCCTCCCACTGTCCAGAGATGCAAATGTCCTGGATACGACTGCGGCCATCTTGCAGTCTGCAGAGTAACAATCTTGGTGTGGAGCTGTCACTCTAGTTTTTATATAATCAAATAACTAATGAAACCCAGATGATCCCAAAGGAAATTTCATAAAATAGACAAAAATACAAAACAAGGCCAAGACAACTAAACGTTAGCACATTGCATGAATGTGTCAGATGTTTTCAGCCTCAGCAGAAGTTCGGTGTTCAACCTGCAGCAGCAGACGGACGGAGACTCCGTCCAGACCTCAGGTGGAAGCTCGTCCCACAGCTGTGAACCCAGAGTCTGACGGAGAGGAGCGAGCACGCCGTCCTCTCAGTGACGGGCTGCCAGAGGGCGCGCCGCGGTCAGGGCCCGGGTCGGGGGGGGGGGGGGGGGGGGGGTGGAGGCGAGCTCCTCACTACCCTGCAGCTGGAACTCAGTATTTTACCTTGTTTAAAACTGAGAACACGTGAGTGTGTTTGTCTGAATACAAACTGTGGCACTCGGCTGAGCTGACAGCTGTGTGCCGCAGCGTGTTTACACAGATTTATTCTGCACAGCAACAGCAACACAACCAAAAACCATATTGAAATGACAACACGGCTATCTGAGCAAAACACAACACAAAACACACACACAGTTTGGAGAAGTTGGAGGCGACGTTTATTGTGTGATTTGTGCTTATGCATATATAGATTTTTTTTTAATATGATGCACGTAAAAATATCACATTCAAAGAGAAATGAACTTTTCTTTTGTTGGTGGGGAAAGTAGCAGCTGAGCTCCTCTGGTGCAGGTGGAGGTGCAGATGGAGGTGGAGGTGGAGGTGGAGGTGCAGGTGCAGGTGGAGGTGGAGGTGCAGGTGCAGGTGCAGGTGGAGGTGGAGGTGCAGGTGGAGGTGCAGATGGAGGTGGAGGTGCAGGTGCAGGTGCAGGTGCAGGTGGAGGTGGAGGTGGAGGTGGAGGTGGAGGTGGAGGTGGAGGTGCAGGTGGAGGTGCAGGTGGAGGTGCAGGTGCAGGTGGAGGTGGAGGTGCAGGTGGAGGTGCAGATGGAGGTGGAGGTGCAGGTGCAGGTGCAGGTGCAGGTGGAGGTGGAGGTGGAGGTGGAGGTGGAGGTGGAGGTGCAGGTGGAGGTGCAGATGGAGGTGGAGGTGCAGGTGCAGGTGCAGGTGCAGGTGGAGGTGGAGGTGGAGGTGGAGGTGGAGGTGCAGGTGGAGGTGCAGGTGGAGGTGCAGGTGCAGGTGGAGGTGGAGGTGGAGGTGGAGGTGCAGGTGGAGGTGCAGGTGGAGGTGGAGGTGCAGGTGGAGGTGCAGGTGCAGGTGGAGGTGGAGGTGGAGGTGGAGGTGCAGGTGGAGGTGGAGGTGGAGGTGCAGGTGCAGGTGGAGGTGGAGGTGGAGGTGGAGGTGCAGGTGGAGGTGGAGATGGAGGTGGAGGTGGAGGTGGAGGTGGAGGTGCAGGTGGAGGTGGAGGTGGAGGTGCAGGTGGAGGTGGAGGTGGAGGTGGAGGTGGAGGTGCAGGTGGAGGTGCAGGTGGAGGTGGAGGTGGAGATGGAGGTGGAGGTGCAGGTGGAGGTGCAGGTGGAGGTGGAGGTGGAGGTGCAGGTGGAGGTGCAGGTGCAGGTGCAGGTGCAGGTGCAGGTGGAGGTGGAGGTGGAGGTGGAGATGGAGGTGGAGATGGAGGTGGAGGTGGAGATGGAGGTGGAGGTGGAGGTGGAGGTGGAGATGGAGGTGGAGGTGGAGGTGGAGGTGGAGATGGAGGTGGAGGTGGAGGTGGAGGTGGAGGTGGAGGTGCAGGTGGAGGTGGAGGTGGAGGATGAAGCCTTATTAAGCACCTTGTGTTACAGGCTGGAGAAAGTACAGCTCCAGCTCCGTCTGCTGCTCTCACTGCGCCAGGTGCTGCTGAGACGGATCCACACAATGCCTCATTTACTAAAGGCTCCAACACACAGCGGAAAATCTGCTGCTATTTCTGGTGGCCCTGCCTGTGTGTGTCTTTGTGTGTGTGTGTGTGTGTGTGTGTGTGTGTGTGTGTGTGTGTGTGTGTGTGTGTGTGTGTGTGTGTTGACTGCAGATTGAAGAGAAGCTCGTAAAGAGCAGGTTGTGTGTTTTCCTCCTCAATGCTGAGAGATTTTACTTAAAGCAACATTCCACTGAAAGTCTCTGTCCCTCGAGGATCAAATACTCATGATGGGTTTGGAAAGTGTCTGTAAAAATACTATTAGGAATATTTAGGATCTATTGTCATTGAAGTTTTCAGACCAACGGCAGGTATTTGAAATTCAAAAGAAAAATATTCAGTAAATCTAAGAAATAATCCATATGTGTCTGTGATCGTTTTTCATCCATTAGCATTTTCCTGAATGTATCCGGATGTGAGAGGATCTTTGTGTGTGAAGGAGTTGTGCATGTATAAATATTGTATTAGTACTATTTGTACTGCATTAGATTGTGTGTGTGTGTGTGTGTGTGTGTGTGTGTGTGTGTGTGTGTGTGTGTGTGTGTGTGTGTACTTGTCAGATGATGTGAGTGGACTTGACAGCAGTCGTCTGCTTCTTATTAGACGCAGACTCTTCTGAAGCCCATCTGCTGCAGCCTCAACCAGGGAAAACAATATCCAGCTTCCCACTGTGACCCTTGTTAAGTTACAACAAATGTGTGTGTGTGTCTGTGTGTGTGTGTGTGTGTGTGTGTGTGTGTGTGTGTGTGTGTGTGTGTGTGTGTGTGTGTGTGTGTGTGTGTGTGTGCTTTGAGTCAACATAATGCGCTGCTTTGTTCATATGACATCACCTGCTCTTCATATTTTTCTATATAGTTTTCAGATCATATTCAACTTTGCAGAATCATTCTTGTCTCGTCCTCATCTGAGAAGCTGTGCAGATGTGATGAGCAGATGTTACAATGAAGGTGGAGACACAGATAAACACAACAACTGCAAAACGTATGAGGCTGCAGTAAGATCTGGTAAACTGCCACACACACACACACACAGACACACACACACACACACACACACACACACACACACACAAGGTTGTCTTTATTTCCACATCAGTTCAACAACAGTCCTGATATATTTTTATTTTTAAAACCTTTTCCATTTTGCTCTTCAATACTTCAATACACAATAAAAGCATATCAGCTGAGTGTTGGTGTTGATGTTTCCATCATAATTCAGCTCTTGTTAAAAGCTTACAGCAAAACCCACATTTTCATATGAATTGAATGACACTTATTACTTATTTCTTTTCATGGTCATTCTATTAATAATGTATTTCTATACTTGTCCTCTGAAATAAGAAGGAACGACACAATGAACAATCAGCCACAAAGACTCTGACAAATAAATATGCAGGACAAATAATTAAATGATGTTGATTTGCAAACTGGTCCATTTTTATATTTTAAATTTGTGTGTATTCTGTCCAACAAAAGCTTCTATAAAAAATTCTCATTGATACAGTGAGATATTGGATGTTCGCCTGTGGGATGAAAGAACGTTGCTTCTTTTCTTTCTTTGATAGAATCGACTCTCTCTCGTTCCTCACGTCTTTCTTCACCTACATTAATGCAGCGGATCACGATCAGAGCAACAATATTCAACTTTGGCTCAATGAATATTTGCATGGAAATTAGTCATTTGTCATTAATGATTTTGCATCATTAATGTTCACCAATAGGTTTCAAAGATGGATTTCCAAACTCATTTTAATGCAGCTGCTGTTTTAATGTAAAAAAGCTGCATCATGGAGAACTCTTGAAAAACAAAAATCCTGTTTGACGGAA